>NC_135219.1:24019031-24089031 GCF_052324685.1 Brachyhypopomus gauderio
CAGAGTGCTTTCAATTCACATCAATTTAGCCCAATTAAACTGCTCTGCATCTACGAAGAGGGCTTTAGAGCTGCATTTCAACCCACCCCTTTCAATTATGCCGGAGGAAAAAGATCCTGCTTTCACAGATGCGCTGGATATTTTGAGACTTTCACTGTTATCTTGCGCATCCCTGTGGGTGAGAGCCACCTCGCTGCGAGGCAGCCCGACGCCTGAGGATGAGGAGGTGAAGAAGTCCTGCGCCTTCGTCACGCTTTGCTGGCACGTGACGTGTAACAGTGTGAGCATGATGGGTGTGCGCTAAGTCCCACTACGTTAAAGATTCATTGCTTCTTGTTGCATGAAAGGTCCCCCAGATGGATTGGTTGATGTCTTACGATTACAGTGCCTTTACACCAACTCTCAAAAGAAACACGGGGCATACGTACTGTGAGGATGTGGTTTGCCTATCCCTTACAGTTTACAGAAAGGTCACCCTATGAAGAAATGTTTAAGTTGTTCATACAGATACAAAACCACTGTGTTGGGTTTTTTTTTGTTTTTTTAAGAGACATCCGTATGACCTTGCATTGGGTCGCGTATGTGAAGGGAGTGTTCCATTAACTGTAGTTTTCTATATGAAAATCACACAAAAGCAGCTATTCAGAAGAAAATAGAAAAATGAAGCCCTCTGGAAGGAAACCTTAAAAATGCAACACAATAGTGAAAAAAACTATTGTATTGTACCATCAAACATTAAATACTTATAGAGAAAACCTTGAATTTCCTTTTGTGGATCTCTTATAAGAGCTCTGTCTCTCTATACATCTACTGATGCAGATCCACTTGCTTGTAAAACCAGTAGTGACCATTCAATCAATAACTGCAATCTTTACCCAAGCAAGCCAAATGATAAATAGTTGTTCTTAGGCCAGGTGAAGTAACCCCATGGTTGGGTTTCATATAATTGTCTTAGACCAGGCCTGCTGAAGCAACCCTGGGTGATTTATTTTGCAGGCCCATAATGTGAGTATACAGCTTTGTTACTAAACACTGACATTCACTGGGGGTTATCAATACAGACATCTAATGCAGAATACACAGGTGAATTAAAATGTCACATTAAACATGAAACATTACATTAATAAGGAGCCTATTAACTCCACACACCAGTCTGAGGAAAGATCAGCTATACGTTACTTACATATTGCATAGAGCGCAGTAACCTTGACTCTGAGTGGGTTTCATCATCCAGAGCATTAGCCGCGTGTGCTTTTTGGTAAAATCTTGGTCCTTGTCCTTAGACTCAGCGTATTTGATGTCTTTAGACCAGATCTGCCCCTCTTTATCTGTGCACATCTGAGATATTCATCCTAATGACCAATGAGCAGCTGTATGCAGGTTAATTGGCTTTTTTACTTTGACCCAGAGAGGCATTTCATCTTCATCTGCCTTATCCTATAGGACACGACCTCCATCTTCAGACCACTGTCTTCTGCAGTACCATTATCAAATATCAAATTATCAAAATAATGGACCATAAAAGCCATTTTTGTAGCAAATGCTTAAGCCACTTCAGTCTAAGCCAGCTAGACAATTATTGGAATTAGCAGAGTATTATTTGAAGCACCTTAACCATCCATTGCCATCAAAACATTTTCCCCCTCTTTTTGTCCAGGTTAAGAATTATTTGAATGATGTTGGGTCTGTTTTCCAGCTACAAATGAAGTCTAATAATATATGAAAAAAAGGCTTTTCAATTGAGATTGCCCAATGTCTTCATAACCTTGTCCAACATTGAACATGATGATAGACCCTTTGCCTAAATAATTTGCTTCAGCCAGACTTATTAGGTAAAGACATCGGTACAATACGACATTTTGTTTGCACATTACAAGAATACCATAATAACTTTGCCTGAACAACATGATAAATAGACATACTTTATAAAGAATTATCTTGCAATGATAAAACCAGCATACCATTGGGTGAAGTAACGTGGCCACCACTAGTCCCATAATGAAGCTAATTGCGTTTGCGTATGAATGTCGGACAAGGTGAGTAACCGCCACCACTGGCTTGCCATCTCTTTACAAAACAAAGCAGACCTAAAGAGGTTCCTCCTCAAATGTATCCTGAAAGAACCCCATGGTTCAACACCCTAGGCGTGGCTTGGAGGTGTAAATTGATCTTTTGTGCAGTCTGAATTCATCCTAAGCTTTTCATGTAGAGGCATCACAAACGTTTGGACATACAGGCCTGCTAATCACCAGACACGAGAGAGGAGTAAGGACAATGTCTCATCAGAATGTTCTAGAAGCTTGTTAAAAGCAGTATGGTCACTCCTGCTATAAATGTGCACGTTCGAGAGAGCTGTGGGAATCTCATAATTTGAATGGGATTTGAATAACGGCTTATTTGAAATTCATAGAAGCTTGTTTAACGTGGTGTGGTCACTCAGCAATATATGCATTTAACTGGGATAGCATTTTGAAATGGAATTTGATAACTTCTTTTGATCAAATGTATGATTTTTTAAACTGCTATGCTTAGAGCAGATAATTCTAGAAAAGTTACGCTGCCCTTAATTATATTACTGATACTATGAAAACATAAAGGGTGTTGTGTTTTGAAACATTCCTCTGAAATGTTGATGCCACAAAGTGTATTTGTGTTCCAATTGCAGTGCAGATGTGTTTCAATTAGATATTAATAAGCTATCACTACACTCATTAGATATTAATAACCTATCACTACACTCATGGAGCTGTTTTAGATTACCTAAAAAAACCATGACGTTGAAGTTTCAGAGAAGAACAGGAGAACTGGGTGCTGAACAGCAGGTTGGTGCTGCCGTAAGACAGAAGCACACAGTGGGTCCGCAACCAGGACACAATGATGACGGCCCGCCATGTTGAGCAAATGCATTTATGGTCCTTTGTGAAGCACCTCATTATGTGCAGGGCCGATTCATTAAGTAATTGGTCTCCAGTTGTTTACATGAGTATTAAGGTTGTCCATTCAGGAACCTCTGAGAGACACATTGTCCTAATGTTACATGTGATGAATACAGAATGAGATCTGGACCTATGTGCAAAAGGCTGCTAGCTGTAGGCCTACTGATTCAGGATCAGCAGAGCTGTAGCAAACACGTTGACTAAGACCAGGTCGCGGGGTATAATTCTGAACTCAGCTCAGTGTTCTTGTACTGAGATGTTTCATGAATGCCAGCTGTGGATTGTAAATTCTCACTGGTGCTCCACTGAATGGCTGTGGGAAGGAACTAAGAGCTGGCTGCATTGTAATGACTCCATGCCTCATAAAGAGTGCAGATTTAATGCATTCAAACTCCACAAAAAAGCAACAATTAGCACATTTATCTGGGCTTGTTTCTCCATTATGATTTTAGAAATTAGAAATTGATATGTCTTTTCTTTTTTCTTTTGTTTTCTGGAACACAAATAGATTTGATCTGAGTGAATAGTGTGGGAATGTGAAAACTGCTGAAAACACACACACACACACACACACACACACACACACACACACACACACACACATATATATATATGTTGCAGCCTATATAGACCAGAAGATGGCCTCCTTCTGCAGTCTGTACACTAACGTAGGAACTACAAACTACTTAACAAACCAGCTTGGCACAGCGACATCAAACTGTCACCTGCAACCCACATGGTAAAAATAGATCCCTCTCAAACTCACAAAACAGCTCCCTTATCACATATGATGCCATTGAGTCTTTTTTGTTATCATAATTAGAAATTCACATTTCTCATAAGTGCATTTCTTATACACACCAGTTTAAAAGGGGAACATGCACAGCCTGCAACTTGACTTGTACCAAATAAAACCACAAGGGGACAGTCAAACTTAGACTGGGTAAACTGGGTAATTGAGTCAACTAAGTTCTTACCTACTCACACACACACACACACACACACACACACACACGTCTTTTACTAGCCTACTATATCAGAATCTTATTTTAAGATTAAAAGATCAAATATCTTCAGGCATTTATGTATCCTGAAGCACAAAGAGCAAGTTTAATCTTTCTTTTTAATTGGATATAAGATGGGAATATATAGTCAAATGTATTCCAAACGTTAAACTTGTATGTTAAAATATTTTGTATTTAAAGATCATACACATGCTGAAGGAATGTTGCAGTCGAAGGGAGATGAATGTTTATTTGTAGTAACATTGTATGCGTGTGACATATAACTACATAACATTTTTAATTGGTCCTGTGAACTACGCTAAAGCAAAACACTACTTCAGGTTCTTGCTTTGTTTGATTTTATCACACAACGTTGTACACTTAAACCGTAAAGCTGGCCGTCACAAAGCATCAATGAGCTTTCGAAAAGAATATTTAGCAGTTGGTATGCAATTGTTTTGAAAGTCTTCCCTAGTCTCACCTCTTGTTGATTGATATGAACTATAAATACATTAACTAGTTTTCTATGGTGTGTGCGCAAGCTAGTGTGTGCTTTGTATTAAAATATTCAGACAGTAAGATGCATTAATGAATAAGGCTTTCGGTTTGTAGATGTAATGGGAGTTAAGTGCACATTGTCCAGCCGTGAAGAGAAATATAAGAGAAGGACTAATATCTGCATATGTAATCAGACCAAAGCCTCTGATAGAGATGAGTATTAAAGCAAGAACCCCATATATGGACTAAACCCATGTTATTTGGAAAGAACAGAGTAGCAAAGTGTTAGCCTATATGTATTTGTAAGTGCAATTAAAAGACATTAACCCCTTGTTCGCTGCATGATGGTCCACGTGAAGTGCCGGATGGACTTGGTTCATATGTCAAATGAGACAAACTGAAAATGACAATGAAATAGTCTAAATGAAAGCAGACACAAAGGTCGCGTACAAACCCACATTTCACCTCCCATTTACTTACTGGATGAGAGCACACTTTGGTCAAAGCATGGTTACTGTAAAGTTTCTTTGTAACTTTATAGAACCCCCATGGCAAAATGAGAAATTATTATTATTATTTTATATACAAATTAATTTAGCACATATAGACACAGAAACATGTTTGGCTAATAAAACGTGTAAACCTAACACACGTGCTTTACTTCGCTGAGTTTGTATTTACAGATGTGAGTCAACTCAGTTCAGTTCAAGCTGCTGAATTTTTGCAGATGCAGTAGCTGGCAAAGTGCTAATTGAGAAAAAAAGAAAAGAGATTAATATAACACTGAACGAAGATGTACTGGTGATTAATAAATATTCTTACCATATGGAAGATAAGAAAGACAGCATTGCTCAAGCTGGTTCAGCAGACGGGGTCATGCAGCACAGATCCAAACCCCAGAACCGTCAATCAAATGTGTGTATAAAACAGTGAATGTAACTTCATTTCACCCAGCGCCGCTGCTACATTTTGTGTTTGTGTGATGTGATGAACGAGTTTTTATAATCAACTATACGTGTTTTAATCACCTGGTCGGAGCAGGAGATTCGGACCAAGATTAATAGCAGCACAGTTCAGCTGTCTGATTAAGTCCAGTCGAAGTCACATGCTATGTTACCGTTCTGTAGAGAAATACATGAATACACGATTTGCCATTCTGTAGTGTGTACAGTGGGTAGAAGAAAACAAGCAGTTTTTTGTTCAGAGTCAAGGATGAGGAGGAAAGATCTCGACATCTCTTGGTGAGTGTAGACAAAGACGAGAGACTATTTGGATAAACATTGGCGTGTACTGAAGGCAAAACTGTCGAGCTACATTTACGCCACTTTTATGGTTTTTTCATTTAGAAATAACTTCTAAACATTTGACGAACAAATGTGAATTTTCATATTTCAGAAACTTTAGACATCTCATAAGTAAGATACTAAGTTAGGATAAAACAACTACACAAAACAAAAAACAAAAATGTTTACATGCCATGATGTTTAAGAGTAAAGGGCAATATAAATAAAATGTATTATAAATAAAATGTATTATTATTATTATTATTATTATTATTATTATTATTATTATTATTATTAAGCCGGAACAACACCCATCTAAGCTGTAACTCGATAAGAGCGTTCACGTTTGAGATGAATAATACTAATACAGTCTTCCTGTAGGGGGCGCTCCAGCGCTGCAGTACACCCCATGACCTTCCTGTACGGGGCGCTCCAGCGCTGCAGTACACCCCATGACCTTCCTGTAGGGGGCGCGCTGGAGCCCATGACCTCCCCCGTGAACCCGGATATAAACCCTCGCTCCGCGCAGCTGCAGAACGAGCGTGTTGTTGTTCAGCGCGCTGGTGGAGTTACTGCAGGATCTCACCGCGCTGCTGCTCTTTTACACATTTTAACACTTTCAGAGTATTTTAAGGACGATGGGTGTTCCGGCGTTTTTCCGTTGGTTGAGTCGCAAGTATCCGAGTATAATCGTTCACTGCCTGGAGGAGAAGGTGAGACTAGCGCGGATGCTAAAGGCCTCAGATGCTACATTAGCAAAATAAAAACACATTAAAACAGAATAAAACACAATAAACACATTAAACCGCAGTATTATCGCTGCGGCTCTGGACGTGTCCTCTACCCGCTACAGTGGTTGTGTTCCCGTGTGTATCCGCGCTAGCCGCCACTAGCCGGATGCTAACTGTGTGGTTTAGTTGTTTAACTGTAGCAGCACTGCCCGCGTTACGCCGCCAGACCGGGTTATGTAGACCGACCGGGTTATGTAGACCGACCGGGTTAATATAGACCAGACTTATTTAGACCGACCGAGTTATATAGACCGGGTTTAACTCTAACGCGTCGTTGTGATGTGTGAGCAGCTCCACGGCTCACAGTCTCAGGGCAGCTGGACGGTAGTTGAGGTGTAAATACAGCAGTTCGGTTACACACCGTGTGTGTGTGTGCGTGCTCGGCGCTGATGGGTTTGTGTAGCAGGTTTCAAACTCAGCCAACATGTGTTTATTTGGTTTCTTTTAGTCCAAGGAATGCAATGGAGTCCGAATACCAGTGGACACCAGTAAACCCAACCCAAACGAGGTGGAGTTTGACAACCTGTATCTGGACATGAATGGCATCATCCACCCCTGTACACACCCTGAAGACAAGTGAGTAATGCAGTTGGGAATGTTACCAAAACACTCAACCTCATACAAACACATCTGTTCTTAAATACCTCTTCTTTTAAGGATTAGCTGCATTTGCCTCGTGTGTAGAATACGTATGTTTTCTCGTATGTAGAATTCTCTTGGGTTTGAATAAATTCAGGAGTCATCTGAACCTGTTATACAAATCATGCACAGCTGTTTCCCAACGGGGGATTGGATGGATTAATAATAATGGATTATGGATTGATTAATAGATAACTAATTCACCATTACATTATGAGAATTGTTGATGTTTAATGGGATATCGCAATACGATTTATACATTACTATTTAACATTTAGTCTGCTGATTTAGCATGGAAATTTAAATTTTGACAAACAATTCAGTTTGTGATTGGTGAACACCTGGTGAGTGATGTTACCTAATGATTTATGATCTTGAAATTCATAATTCATTTGCATCATTTAAAACCTGATTTGTATAGAGTCACAGTCGAGGGGACACGGTCTGTTTCACCACACATCAGCGCAGCATCACCTCTTATTAATTCTCTTGTCTATCGCTGCCTCAACCACCTCCAGTTTTAGTGTCTTGTCTCAATTCCCCTTTATTGTTAATTTCATTGGTGATGTAGTACAGAGTGTTCTGGTCGGACCAGGCAGGGTGTGTAACTTTACAAAGCTGTTTCTCTTTATTAAGGTCATTTATGACAATGTGGTGAATTTGTGAGTCTGACAGTCATGCAAACTGAACTTATGACAAAAAGTTGAAAAATGTGCAAAAATGTTCATGCATGAGGTGTTTTGTTGTAGAGTACCTTAGATTTGTTTCATCATTCTCTCAGGCCAGCACCCAAAAACGAAGATGAGATGATGGTTGCTATTTTCGAGTACATTGACCGTCTCTTCAACATTGTCCGTCCCAGGAGAGTTCTGTACATGGCAATCGATGGGGTTGTAAGTATTCATGGCATGAATTTCCTGCCCGCCTGTGTCATAGCGGCCACGCGGTTCTCGGAGGTGCTCACTGCCAATGGGACTGCGCAGACATCTGTGTGTTGTACATGGTCTGTTTGTCAGGCACCCCGTGCCAAAATGAACCAACAGAGATCCAGAAGGTTCCGGGCCTCCAAAGAAGGCGTGGAGCTCACTGAAGAGAAACACAGGATGAGGGAGGAGGTTTTGCAGAGGGGTAAGGCCACATTTTTACTGCTTCTCTCTCCAGCAGCGAGTGACTTTTCTGAAGCCCATCAGCTCCTTACACAACACCTTCAGATTCTCTCCCTAATCAGTTCTGCAGTGTGTTAAATGTGAAGGCATTCCTCACTTGACAGGAAAAGTCATAATTTCATTTACCTCTATTAATCTATTACCTCTTAAGCTTTTAAGGTGGTGGTTGTGATGGATTTTTTGTGTTTTTGGTTTTTTTTTTAACTTAATGAAAGTCTGCGCCGTGTGCTGAAACCGATTCCCTTTTTAAGGTGGATACCTGCCACCTGAAGAAATAAAAGAGCGATTTGACAGCAATTGCATTACTCCTGTAAGTGAGCGTTGTTGTTTTCAGCATGAGCATTGATTAATTTAAGCGTAATGGGGGCTACGTAGTTAATCTGGCTTTATATGATTGGTTCTGAATGTAAAGGCCAGATTAAAGAGTTTCTGTGGTGATTCACATTGACATTGAGGTTAAGTTCAAGACCAGGTTTAATCCATGCCCAGGAAGCCAGCTCTTTCATATTCTCTAGTTAAGAGCTGCTTAGATCATGAATGTTTACCTTGGTTTAATAGGCTTACGTTGCTTATGCATTGCTTTGTACATGTTGGCCTCCACATTGCCGGTTATTTGGGTTTCTGTGTGTTGTGCTAAGGGCACAGAGTTCATGGACAACCTTGCCAAGTGCTTGAGGTACTACGTTGCCGAGAGACTGACCAGTGACCCTGGGTGGCGTACTCTCACAGTAGGTCAAAGGGCATTCAGCCGAATCTTACTGTGTGGGGTTTGTTTTTGTTTACATTTCTTTAAGGTGGGAAAATGTAATTATTTATTTACATACTTTTTGCATGCTTAATTATTAGGCTACATGGTAGGTCAGTAGACCAAGGGGTTAACACAAAGATCATAGCATGAACACGCACTGTGGATCTGTAAGGTGCTCTGAACAAGAGCATCTGTCAGGTGTTGAAAACGTAAAGTAACGTTTTTACCTTCATTCAGCTGCGGTCAGGTTTGCTCTTCTGTGCCATTGCTGACGTCCAGTTTGGCTCTGCAGGTCTTTCTGTCCGACGCCAGTGTTCCTGGAGAGGGAGAACATAAGATCATGGACTTCATCAGGAGACAGAGAGGTAGGCGTCTGACCTGTACAAGCAGGTTTCAGTGCATCTCAGCTGATGTTTACCGGCCCATGTTTTGCTATGAACACAAGCGAATGAATATGAAATGTGTGCATTTGCATAATACTTTTTTTCCCCCCCTCTTCTTCAGCTCAGCCAAATCACGACCCAAATACTCATCACTGCCTCTGTGGAGCAGATGGTAAGTGAATCGTTTATTTATCATTTAATATTTCGCCTTAAACTAGAACGCTCCTTATACTATAACTCAGCCGCCACACCTTATCGACAAATAATATTTACAAAATGAAATTTGTCCTGAATTTGCTCCTTGGTTCCGTTCCGTGGTGGTGACAAATTGCGATAATAAGCTTGTGGACGGTGGAGAGGGATTTGTAGAGCTGGCTTGGTAATGGAAGAGAAGCGTCGTGAATAGGAGCGATTACACCGGACATGCTGTATGAAGAGTGGAGCAATCCACTGCATGCGACGCACTTAGGACACAATGGCGGGGGGAGGACGGTGCGTGCGCTTTTAAAGAGCGCCTCGCCGTGTTTACGTCTTTCAGCAACTCTGAAGGGGCCTCTTGGGGGAAGCTGCCATTGTGCGAACCACATTTATGTGAATATTACATATAACCAGACACGTCATTAATTCTTATCGTGTTTGTCGTGGTCTTCAGCGGCCGGCTGTGTGTGCGTCGCCGTGGATGTCATTATAGTTGTCGTTGTTCCCAAGGACGCGTTGCTGTTTGTGTTTTGCGATCGCACGCACGCACGGCCTCTCTCGAGCGCGCACTGATCAGGTGTCTCTTGTGCCGAGCAGCTGATCTGATCATGCTGGGTCTGGCCACGCACGAGCCCAACTTCACCATCATCCGGGAGGAGTTCAAGCCCAACAAGCCCAGACCCTGTGCCCTGTGTGGACAGATGGGCCATGAGATTAAAGACTGCCAGGGAGTGGCTCGGGAGAAGAGAGGAGAGGTGCCGTCTCCCCGAAGCACCGCACGTCTGGTCCATGGCCGGCGTTGCCACACTCAATACACCAATACCTTCATTTGATTTGTGTTTACGTCTTAATCTTGTGTTTACGTCTCGTCCTCCAGCACGATGAATTTGCAGACACTGTCCCGGTGTCCGAACAGGAGTTCATATTCATTCGCTTGTGTGTTCTGCGAGAGGTGAGATCTGATTTCACTTTACTTCTAAGAATATCTGCTACATTTACTATGACTACTGCTTCTAATCATGATTATCTTATGATTATTTGCTATTAAGGTATTATTGTTTTTGTTGTGACCTGTGTAATGGCACTCTGGTGAGCTGGACTGGTTGTATGTGAGCGAGCGCTGGTGAGCTGGACTGGTTGTATGTGAGCGAGCGCTGGTGTGCCTCCGTGTGGGGAGTGTGAGCGTGACTGACTCCGCCTCTACCCCAGTATCTGCAGCGGGAGCTGACCATGGCCAGCCTGCCCTTCCCCTTTGACTTTGAGCGGAGCGTGGACGACTGGGTCTTCATGTGTTTCTTCGTGGGCAACGATTTCCTGCCCCATTTGCCCTCTTTAGAAATCAGGTAGGCGCCGACGGCCCTCCAGAGTGGCGTTTGGAGTGTTTGCCTGAAGTATGTTGTGCTGGAGTGGGTTTAGTTTGGGTTCGCCCCACTCAGGATCCACTCAGGGTTTATAGTTGTGGGATGTTGTTTTGCTGTTGATGAAGGGAAAAGGTTGATCAAGATTATAGAAATGTGTGGGTCTTCTTTTTGAGTAATCCTGTTTAATTTAATATACGTTTCATGTAAGAATTTTCCCCTATTTTCCTCCCCTTGCAATATTGTGTATTAAATCACCCAGGCGTTTTGATCATGTATAACAGTGTGTGTGCCTCTCAAACTTCTTGTGTGTGTGTGTGTGTGGCTTGCAGAGAGGGTGCCATCGATCGGCTCGTGGGCATTTACAAAGACGTTGTGCACAGGACCGGGGTAATGAGCACGTTGTCACGCGTTTCTGCACGTCTGGGCAGGTGGAGTGAGAGAGATGCGCTAACGTGCCTTCTTCCACAGGGCTACCTGACGGAGAACGGCTTTGTCAACCTGGAGCGGGTGGAGCTGATCATGCAGGCTGTGGGGGTTGCCGAGGACAACATCTTCAAGAAGCGCAAAGAGGACGATGTACGTAGACACTACGCTCGGCCCGCGGCGATGACGATGGGGTCAAAACGGGGGCGCGTCCGGGGACAACCCCGGACAACGCTCCTCTGTAGCGGGTGCTGCGAGCGATTAAAGTAACTCGTGCTTTTTCTGCAGGAAAATTTCAAAAGGAGAATGAAGGAGAAGAAGAAACGGATGAAAGTAAGTGAAATTGGTTTATGGTCTTTCTTCAACTCGCCTTTCATTCAGAACGAGGTTTTTCTAAGAGGTTTTAAGCTATGTCAAGGTGTTTTTAAACGAACCTTTGAACTTTGCACGCACTCAGATTCACGCGCAGCCTGTGAATCGCGCCCGTGCGCAAGGTCGTTTAATTGAATTGAACGCTTCTGAATACGAGATTTTATTATTTGATTTTGATGGTGGAATATTCACGTATAATGAATGCTGAACCTGTTGCCTCGGCGTGGGGACCTGCTGGAGATAGCGTGGTAGGGGGAAATACCGGCAGGGCCTTGTTCGAGTGAACATGGCAGTCATTCACATTTAGGACATTCACAAACAAGGACGGTATGTTCTACACATGTAGGAGCTGCTGTAGTTCTGTGTGTTTCAGCCCCAACGCTGAACACATTTGGGTTACGTACTTTAACAGAACTGAAACTTCCTCATACATTTTGTACAGCCCAGTGTGAGCAGGTTTAGGGGAGTTGAAGCAGGGATTAAGTAAATAAACGTATTGCGTAGAGGCTTTGGGACTAGGACAGGGAATCTGTGTGTGTGTTTCTGATCGTGTGTGTGTGCGCCAAGACGGAACAGGCCCCAGCGTATCTCCCAGGTGGTCAGTTTGCGCCCCAGGCCCTGGGCGGGCGTGACCGACCCATGGCTGTCCAGAACGCACGTCAAGCAGCCATGGACATGAGGATGCAGGGGAACCGGTACCAGCAGAACAAGGTAAACCCCCGCGCACCGCACCTCTACGCACGTGAGGGGGGCAGCAATGTCACCGCACCTCTACGGACGGGGGGGGGGGCAGCAATGTCACCGCACCTCTACGCACGGGGGGGGGGGGGGGGGGGGGCAGCAATGTCACTGCACCTCTATGCACGGGGGGGGGCAGCAATGTCACCGCACCTCTACGCACGGGGGGGGGGCAGCAATGTCACTGCACCGCTATGCACGGGGGGGGGCAGCAATGTCACCGCACCTCTACGCACGGGAGGGGGGGGGGGGCCAGCAATGTCACCGCACCTCTTTGCACGGGGGGGGGGGGGGGGGCCAGCAATGTCACCGCACCTCTTTGCACGGGGGGGGGGGGGGGGGGGGGGGCAGCAATGTCACCGCACCTCTACGCACGGGGGGGGGGGGGGGGGGCAGCAATGTCACCGCACCTCTACGCACGGGGGGGGGGGGGGGGGGGCAGCAATGTCATCGCAAGCAGAAGGTTGTGTGTTAGTTCCCCTTGTGCCCAATTCCTGATGTGGTTGTGGTTTTGATGTGTTTTTGTCCTTCCTCCCCACCCTTACCAGGACGCTGCCGAGTCCTTGAAGGCCATGTTGAGGAACGGAAGTAAGGCACGTATCCCAGACTCAATCACGCCTGTTCCTACTGTCCTTTTTCCTCTATGCAGCTTAACTAGTGTTGAATAAAGATGAAGTTTTAACTCCGTTACCTTTTTTTCTCTCTTTTCCTTTCTTTTGGTTTTAATAATCCTGTCCTCTTTCTGTCGTTAACTGTTTTGTGCCTCAACACACTTAAAACGCGTCCCTGAGAAATCCCGAGCCCCACGATAGATTGCAGCTCATCAAGCCAAAAATAAAAACCAGTCGACTTTAATTTCTCTCCGATTAATACGCAGTGAGTTGTTAGTGGAGCTGCATATTATGAGCTGCTCAGCAGAGCTGCGTGTGGATCATTTGCACATGAATGAGGTCTGAGTGAGATGAGGGGTGTGGGCGGCCGGACGCTTTTGTTCACTCCCTCGTCCGGCTCCCGGGCCAGATGCGGTTCTCCTGCGATGCTTGCCTGTGTTGTTCAGCAGTTTTATGTAGCTATGGCATGGCGGCGTTAACTCCGCCCGAGCCGAAGCCCTTGGGTTGCGGCGTCATTGGCTTAGTAGTTTAATCTTCGTGTGCACCACGCAGCGCCGGGTTGGGGCGGAGTTGTGTCTCCCTGATCCACGATGGACTGGGCGAGGTGACGCGGGCGTGGCCCCTCAGTCCTGGCCCCCTCAGTCCTGGCCCCCTCAGTCCTGGCCCCCTCAGTCCTGGCCCCCTCAGTCCTGGCCCTTCCTGTGACTGAGATGAGCGGCTGCAGTTTTAAGAAGCAGTGTGCAGCACTTAAAGCCCCTCCGTCCTCACACTGCTGTGCTAGTAAAGTAGCGAAAACAAAGCTGGCCCCCAATATTAGCCTGGAGAGCAGATTTTCTGTGAGGTGTTTTGTTTTCTTAGACGGTGATATTTGGGGGGTGGGGGCGCACACAAACAGTTTGCTTTGTGTCTGTGTATTGTGTGTTGTCAGTAAAGCACTGCTTTGGCCTGACTGTGTTTGGTCTCTCAGGATGCGGCCGGGTGCAGTGACGGCGTAGACCGGTCCGGCCTGAAGAGGAAAGCCGAGGACAGCGACAGCGAGCCAGAGCCTGAAGATAACGTCAGGTGGAGCACCGCTCAGACCGAGCTACTACACATCCTTCATCTCCCCACTATCCCTACCCAACTGCTCCCCCAGCCACCTTCCCCAAGTGCCCGTGAATAATACGCACAGAAAAAATACTCCTTGGGAAAAAAACTTCGTTGGCGATGCGCTCGTCAGCGAGGTTCAGTCCAGCGGGGCTACATTGGTATTCATGGCAGTTGTGCGCGGCCCGCTGGGGAGGCGGTGAGGATTGGCTAGACAGATGCCACCACCACTCGACTGCGTGGGCTGCCTGCTGGCACTGTTCCAGGGAGCTCCACTCCTCCACGCTTCCTAATGGATGCTGTCGTGCTCGCACGCTTCCCGGGGCAGATGAGTGTGCGTGCGAGACTACAGAACGTGCGGGCTCACGCTGTATTATTCCGTTTAGGTTATGGGAGCAGGGCTGGAAGCAGCGCTACTACAAAACCAAGTTCGACGTGGACGAATCGGATGACGAGTTCCGTAAAAAAGTCGTCAAGTGTTACGTAGAAGGCCTGTGCTGGGTTCTGCGCTACTACTACCAGGTGGGTCTCTGCAGCAACATCACCTGCCCTCGCACACAAGATTCCTTTTTTTTCTTCCCTGCTTAAAAAAATACATGCATTCCAGTGGTTTCTGAATGTAAATATTAATTGGTTTCTGTTCCCTCAATCTCCGATTTATTTACCAAAGTTATTGATTGTACCAAGAGACAGCTCATGTATCTTCCTCTTTGTGCCTGGGCCTGAAGTTTGTTTGTTTCCTCACTGCTTGTGGGATCAAGCGGCCTCTTCCCGTGTTTGCCTTGTTCTCTAGAAGCCCTGCGTAATATAGGCAGTTGTAAACGCAGGTCTTGATCTTTAGCTTTTAAATTCAGTAATTAGCGGTCCATTCTGCGCAGCAGATCCCGCTCTGATTAGAACGGCAGCTGGGGGATTTGCACATGCTGATTGGCCGCTCTGGGGGCTCCGGGGTCCTGCGTTGTCCCCGCGTGCTGGAGGACGGGGCGCTCCCACGGGAGACGCTCAATGGCTCATTATGAGCTCTCGCTTCTGCTGGAGATGAGAGCTCTGCCCTCCGACACACGTTCACAGATTTTCTTTGGGCTGTCCCTACACACACACACACACAGCCAAATGATGTATGAAAAGGAAGCACTCTGAGGAGTAAATACAGTGGCCAGATCTGTGTGTTTTTGGTTTTGTCCCTCGTTTAAGGCATCTCTGCATGCGTCATCCCCTTCTTTGATCTTGATGGTTCACGTTTATCACACATCAGGCTGAATTACAGCACCACCTTGTAGGATTTGGGAGCTGTGGCTGTAGGTTTTGCGGGAGTATTGGGCTGGTTATTAAATCTCAACCACACAGACAATTACCGTTTATCTCTGATTGAAAGTGAAGGTCATTTCTCATGAAAAGAGAAATTCCAGAGCCAAGGATTTGAGGTGAAATCGTTTGTACCATTGACAAAAATATTTTCTTAATTTTGATGAGCTTCTGTTTCATTATGCACGATAAAAAAATTTAAGAGTTCACGTTCACAGGATGTGCAGGAGTTCATCGCCATGCCCTTATTATGTTGGCTTGCGAAGCAGCCAACATACTGTTCTCCCTATTCTTCTTATTCTTCTTCTTCTTATTATTATTATTCTATTCGAGTTTTCGGTAACTTTCACAGGTCGCAGTTTTTGAGCTAGAACCTTGAAAATTGGCAGGTTCACAGATCTCATATGGAAGAAGTGTGCTTGTGCTTTTGGGACATGTCGGACATACGGTGTCCTCAGGACAAGTCCTCAAAGTTGACTTTTTCCCATAGAGAATGAATGGCGGAATGTTCAGAAATGTCCCCAGTTAGTGTGCTCTCATGAAAAATCTCCTGGATAAACAGCTGTAAATTCCTTCCACTTTCATCTAGAAGCTCCATTTAAATTTTAAATGAGAGAGAAATTTGTCCTTTCTGGCAGGCCAAAATATCTAATCATTTTATTAATTACTTTTAGAGTTATGAGCATTTGTTTGGCACTAGACACAGAAAACTGCCCCATTAACTCCCATGTTAATTTCTCAAAATCAGAACTGTCTTTTTCACAATTTGCCTCTGTGTTTAACTTGTCATAAATCAGAAAATATTGGGTCAAACAACACACAAATTACACGAAAATGATCAGCCAGGGGTCCTCTCTCATACAATATCTTCGGTTAAGCGATACGTTAAATAGAGCCCGAACTACGACCGTTTGTTCGGAGGGTGCAAATCACATTAAACAAGGCGTCTACAGTGGCAGAGACCGTGTTTCAGTTAAGGGATTTTTCACAATTAGCCTGTTTTTAACTTGTCATAAATCAGAAAATATTGGGTCAAACAACACACAAATTACACGAAAATGATCAGCCAGGGGTCCTCTCTCATACAATATCTTCGGTTAAGCGATACGTTAAATAGAGCCCGAACTACGACCGTTTGTTCGGAGGGTGCAAATCACATTAAACGAGGCTCCTCCACTCAGAGTGGTGTCAGTTATGTTGAATGTGTCTCCCCCTCCCCCTCACACACGTACGCACACACACATGCATTTCTCTCATACCCACTACACACAGTCAAACACAGATGGAGCAGAGGAACAGATGGGGAAGATGGAGCAGAGGGGCAGATGGGGCAGGTAGAGCAGCAGGGCAGGTAGAGCAGCGGGGCAGATGGAGCAGACGGGCAGATGGGGCAGATAAAGCAGATGGGGCAGAAGGGCAGATGGATCAGAGGGGCAGATAGAGCAGATGGAGCACACACGCACGGAACCTCTTCTCTCCCTCAGTCCCTGCAGCAGTATTAACTGTATAACTGAACAACCACTCAATTTTAACTAACCCACAACCAATTACCCCTCAACAGTAATTGCCCCACCACAGGTAAATACCCCCTCAACAAAACATTCCACATCTAAACAAGCTTTTAACAGGAACTACACAGTAATCTTTATACCCATCAACAACAATAACCCCAACAGGTCAATAACCCCTCAATATCAACTACCCCACAGCCAATTACCCCTCAGCAGTAATTGCCCCAAACAGCTATATTACCTATTCACCGCAACAACACCATTAAACGAATAGCCTTCAACAATATCAAATACATCTGCATTAACTACCCCAATGGCAATAGCCCCTCAACAGTAATTGCCCCACCACAGGTAATTGCCCCTCAACAACAAATACAACATCTAAACAAGCTTTTAACAGGAACTACACAGAAATCTTTAAAGCTATCAACAACAATAACTCCAACAGGTCAATAACCCCTCAATGTCAACTACCCCACACCCAATTACCCCTCAACAGTTATTGCCCCACCACAGGTAAATACCCCCTCAACAAAACATTCCACATCTAAACAAGCTTTTAACAGGAGCTACACAGTAATCTTAATAGCCATCAACAACAATAACCCCAACAGGTCAATAACCCCTCAATGTCAACTACCCCACAGCCAATTACCCCTCAGCAGTAATTACCCCAAACACCTAAACTACTCCTTAACCGCAACATAATCTAACAATGATGACATTAAAACAACCTTTAACATTAGGCCATCAACATTCAAAACAGCGTTTCGACTGCTTTGCAAGCCAACATAAAGTTTGTTCACAAACTTTGCCTATCTAGTTGACTTTGTTCTTCGATCATGTGACTTAAACGTTCATTCTTGGGTCCTTGTTGGACTTGAATGAGGTTTTGGAGCGTTTACTAAGATCCTTCACGGTTGGGTGTTTAAGAGACCCTGGAGGCCTGCAGCCAATTGAAATGACTCTCCCTGTTCTAACACAGCAAATTCAAATCATGAAGACCTTGGCAGTTAGCTGATGAGTTTAATGAGGTGCATTTTGAGATGTTTTAAATAACAAACTTCAACACTGCTGGAAAGTAATAATAGGATGGTTCAAATATATTGGATATAAAACCTGGTTAGAGACACTTGTTGTACAGTTAAGTATTTAGTAGGATAAAAGTGACCATAATGGATGGATTTCTGTTTGTATCTTAAACTTGCTGAGACCAAACTTGTAGCTCATTAGGCGTTGACTTCACAGGGCTGTGCATCTTGGAAGTGGTACTTTCCGTTCCACTACGCACCATTTGCATCTGACTTCAAAGACATCAAGGACATGTTCACGGACTTCGAAATGGGGACCAAGCCGGTAGGTGGAACCTGTGGTTATTTCTGAATTGTCTTTAGACACTTCAGGACTAAGTGGCCAAGTTCACATGATGTTGAATTGCGTTTCATTTTTGAATTGTAGTTTAGACCCCTAGAGCAGCTGATGGGAGTGTTTCCTGCTGCCAGTGGGAATTTCCTGCCAACCACATGGAGGGCACTAATGATAGACCCGGTGAGTACAGTCAGATTAAATGCACAGCTAACATGCAACGCACATCCCTGCATCTCTTTGTCCAGTGATGCTGACAGTCTTCTGATCTCCGCTTTAAACAGGACTCCTCGATCATCGACTTCTACCCTGATGACTTTGCAATCGATTTAAATGGGAAGAAATTTGCCTGGCAGGGTAAGTGAGCTCTGCTGTGAAATGCAGCTTTTTGAGCCACGGCGAAGGTCTCTGACGACGGTGGTAACATTCGTGCCATGCTGATGCTGCTTATGACAATGGTGGTCGTGTTCCCGTCTGGTTAAAGGTGTCGCCCTATTGCCCTTCGTGGATGAACGTAGACTGCGTGCAGCGCTGGAGAAGGTCTATTCTGATTTGACCTCAGAGGAGGGTGAGTGCTGAGAGACATTACATTAAGATACTATCACCACAAAGGCCGTGAGCTGGATTGATTATTAACCGATATCTATCCATCCATCCATTCTCATCCTCTTATCCGGGTTTGGGTTGCGTGGGCAGTAGCCTAATCAAAGAGGCTCAGGTTTCCCTCTCCCCAACTAGCTCTTCTAGGGGGGGGGGGGGGGGGGGGGGGGTACCGAGGTTTTCCCAGGACAGCCGAGAGATATAATGTCTCCAGTGTGTCCTTGGTCTTCCTCGGGGTCTCCTTCCAGTTGGACATTTCCGGAGTGCCTCCCTAGGGATCCGCCCGTCAATCTCTCGTTCCATCCTTCCCTCACTCATGAACAAGAACCAGGGATACTTGAACTCCTCCACTTGAGGCAAGGACTCATTCCCGACCCAGAGAGGACACTCCACCCTTGTCCGACTGAGTACCATGGTCTCAGTTTTAGAGGTGCTGATTCTTATCCCGGCCATCTCACTCTCTGATGCAAACTGATCCAGCAAGTGCTGTAGGTCTCAGCCCGATGATGCTAGCTGGACCGTCATCTGCAAAAAGGAGACATGGAATCCTGAGGCCACCAAACAGAACCCCCTCCTTCACTTGGCTACGCCGAGAAATTGTCCATAAAAGTTATGAACAGAATCGGTGTAAAAGGCCAGCCATGGTGGAGTCCAACTCCCACCAGGAACCAGTCTGATTTGCTGCCGGCCATGCGAATCAAGCTCCTGCTCCGTTCGTACAGGGACTGGGTAGCCTGTAGCGGCGGGGCCCGTACCCGATACTCCCGGAGCACCCCCCCCAGAGGAATTTTCGAGGAACACGGTCAAAAAACTTTTTCAAATCCACAAAGCACATGTAGACTGGTTGAGTAAACTCCCATGCACTCTCGCAAGGGTAAAAAGTTGGTCCAGTGTTCCATGACCAGGATGGAACCCACATTGTTCCTCTTGTAACTGAGATTCGACTATCGATTGGACACTCTTCATAGAACCCCTGCATAGACCTTACCAGGGAGGCTGAGAAGTATGATCCCCTGCTAGTTCTCATAGTCTATCGAAAGTCACTTTCCATGGTCTCACCAAACTCTACCCACACCTGAGTTTTTGCCTCTGCGACAGTCAAAGCCACAATCCGCTTGGCCACCCTGTACCCGTCTGCTGCCTCTGGAGTCCCACAAGCCAACCAGGCCCGATAGAACTCTTTCTTCAGTATGATGGCCTCTCTTACCCAAGGTGTCCACCATCGGGTTCAGGGATTGCCGCCACAATAAGCACCGACAACCTTGCGGCGACAGCTCCGGGCTGCCGCATTGATTATGGAGGCACGGAACAAGGCCAACTCTGACTCAGTCACCGGCCTCCCTTGGGATGAGGTCAAAGCTCTATTGGATGTGGGAGTTAGACGTTGGGTCCTCTGCCAGACGTTCCCAGCAAACCCTCACGATACGTTTGTGTATGCCAGCATCCAGCATCCTCGCCCGCCATCTGATCCAACTCACCACTAGGTGGTGATCGGTTGACAGCTCAGCTACTCTTTACCAGTGTGTCCAAGACACACGTTCGCAATTCCGATGACACGATTACAACATCACTCATCGAACTGCATCCTAAGGTGTGCTGTGCACTTATGGACACCTCTGTGCTCGAACATGTTTGTTATAGACAGACTGCGACAAGCACAGAAGTCAGGCAGTGAGTCAGGGAGCTACAAGTAAGCCCACTCCAGCCCTCAGCCTTTCACCCTGGGCAACTCCCAGAAAATAATAAAGTCCAACCTCTCTCGAGGATTGGTTCCAGAACCCAAATTGTGTGTTGAGGTGATCCCAATTATATCCAGTTGGTGTCTCTCAGCCTCGCACACCAGCTCAGGCTCCTTCTCAACCAGAGAGGTTACGGTCCATGTCCCAAGAGCCAGCTTCAGTAACCGAGGGTCGGTATGCCAAAGTCCCCGCCTTCAACCACTGCCCAATCCATAAAGCACCGAACCCCTACTACTACCTCTCCCACAGGTGGTGGGCCCATGGGAGAGTGAATCCACTTGTCTCCTTCGGGCTGTGCCCCATTTTTACATTTACGGCATTTGGCAGACGCCCTTATCCAGAGCGACTTACACTTTTATCTCATTTTTATACAAGTGAGCAATTGAGGGTTAAGGGCCTTGCTCAAGGGCACCTCAGTCATGGCTTCAGGTCTGGGAATCGAACCCACGACCCTCCGGTCACAAGACCAGTTCCCTAACCGCCAGGCCATGACTGCCCCATGGGTAGAAACCCGGCCACCAGGCGCTTGCCAAGGAGCCCCTCCCCCAGGCCTGGCTCCAGGTTGAGACCCGCTAACCCTGATCCGGATGAGGGTATCGGAGTCCTGTTATTAAAAAAATTCCATAGGGGTTTTTGGATCACTCTTTGTCTGGCCCATCACCTAGGACTAATTTTCCTTGGGAAACCCTACCAGGGACATTGTCCCCAACAACCTAGCTGTTATGTAGGCACTCAAACCCCTCCACCACGATAAGGTGGTGATCCATGGAGGAGTATTAACTGATATCAACAAGTGTAAATAATCTTGCTAACAAATGGTCTTAATCTGGTCACGTCAAGAATTCACCACTTTTTATAACGTTGTGGTCTTGATGTAGAGCACCGTAATCAGTGTTTTATGCAATGCATATTGCTTCCTCGTATCACACAGCTTTAATGAGAACTAACAATGTAAAAATGTAGCTGTTCACAGGCTTGTTGACTAACGCTACCACACTTTGAACTTGCCACAAACCCACATGGTTATTCAGAAGGTTGTGTTCAAGCTTTTTTGACGGCTGTGTTGTCCCGTGTTTGGCTTGCAGTGCGGAGGAACAGCCTGGGCAGTGACGTAGTCTTTGTGTCCAAGGCCCACCCTCTCTGTGATTTCATCCAGGAACTCTATCGCACGGAGTCCCTCGAGGTATGAAATGTATTTCCGAACGTTCCCCAAAGTGCCCCGGAAGCAATCTAGAGGTTGTTTGGGAGCAGATGCTCATTGGTTTGTCCAATTCCATGCCGGTGTGATGTGCTTTTGGCTGTGTGTGGGTGGGGTTTTTCACCTATAGCCACCTATGGTTATAAAAAGACCTGTACTCGTCAAAGTTATGTAAGTCTTGTGATTTGCTGAGGTCTAACCCAGAACTCCATCTGAGTCTATCTGAGACTTTAATGAAGGAACAAAAACCATTCAGAGTGCTGCAGTGGTCTTAAAAACAGTGTTCATAAAGTACCAAAGAGTGAATGCTGTTAACAGTCGACCTTTACTGGATCTCCTTACACACCTGCAGAGGGGTTGGAGGGCTGCATCTGGGATCAAGTGTTCACCACGCTGGTTCAAAGGGGCTGTGGCCTGTTGCTAAGCAATGGGTGACAGGCATGCGGTGGGTTAGCGGTTCCATCTCCCCATCTCTACTGTTCCCCACAGGGCACAGAGATCCCCCCCGAGCTCTGCCATGGAATCCAAGGTATACTATGTCTGGATGAGGAGCCTATTCTACCAGATAAGTAAGGAGATGTTTTTATTGTAGTTTTGTGACGTGCTACTGGTTGCCATGTTGGCTGGATAAAATACAACAGGGCTTCAATTCACTTTTCCCATGACAGACTAGTAGAGTCTCCGGTGCCCATGCTGAGAGATATTCCATCCAGCAGTGCAGTGGGGTAAGGCGTGCACACACATTTGCATTTAAAGTCTTGATTTATCAAAAGAATATCATCATAAACATTGCTTTTAGAATGCGTCTACCATTCTGAGTGCTTCCAGCCTCACAAACAAACAAAATGGCGAACGCATTGTTCGAGTTGTTAAAAATGTCTTTTTCTATTTCTGGATGACAAATTGCTCTTTCACACGAAGTCTGCCCGTCGTTAAAAAGGGCTGGTGCCTCCGAGGTTGACTTCTTCTGATTGTGCCGTTCCAACCCCAGTCCTCATCCCTCCCTCTGCACCTCCCCCCCATCCCTCCCTCCGTACCGACTGCTATAGAATCTCTGCCGAGTCGAGTCATGTCGTTCTCGATGAATGCCAGGCTCCTACAAGGCTGCTGCCTGAACTCTGCACTACTACAATTTATCTGAACGACTGGGGTCAATATTCCTCTGTTGAACAGAGTTGCCACCTAACACTTGGCCTTCTGATCGTCTCCCCTTTGATATCACCCCCCCTCCCCTCCACTGGAGAATTCAATAAGAGGAATTTGTTTTGATCCATCGCGGAGATATAATCATGCTTTTTCTGGTTTGCAGAATCAAATTCAAGGATCCGCAGTATGAGGAAGGGCACGTGTTCAAGGCAGTCATCTTGCCAGGGGCCAAGTATGTTCCTCTCCGTTCAGCGATGAACTCCACGCGAATGAGGGACCGTTGTTAGAACCCAGCAGTTTCAATAAACGCAACATTCCTGTAAACAGGCACTTTTTAAGGGGCTGTTCTGCCCATGCAGGGCAAAACGTGAGAGGCTGGTCATAATTTACACATGTATTCCCGTTGTGACCAATGTAATCGCATGATTTAAAATTCTTACAAATTTATGTATTTAATGCTCTGATGACTGAGGAGCTACAGGAGCTACTGGATATGCAGGCATCTACTATCCTGGACTAGTGCTGGGTTTCACAGTGTGGACTTTTTCTAACGAGTTCATTTTGTCTAATGAAGTGCCTCGTTAGTCGAAATGAGAATTTTTTGGTGGGATCATGCTCAAGTAATTCTCAATAATATTTACAAATTGCTTTAAAATATTTGATTAATTAATAATTTGATCATTTCACAGTGGGCAGCATTAAAGCTAATGGCCAATCCAGCAGCAGCTTCTTGGCTCCCTGTGCTCCCTACATGACACAGTCCATCTAATGATCTAAAAATGACACTCCACTTAAACAACCGGTCTACAATTGCAAAACCATGAACGATTCTTGTGTGCAGGGAGGTTTGCTTTACTCTCTCTGCCTGCTTGTGAATCTTCCAGGATTCCCAACAAGGTGTTGAAGCCGGGCGACTGGGAGAGATCCAACAGCGGCCCGTGGAGACCTCAGCTGGGCTTCAACCCCAACCGACACCGGGCCCACCTGGACCAGTCTGCCTTCCGCACGCTGGGGTAGGAGTCCAGCTCTTCAAGTTCAATGATGATCTTCATTAAGCAGAAGCTCCGTGGGACAATGACACACCGTTATCGTTGTGATGAGCTCTGTGCTATTGAACCCTCTTTGCCAACACTGCCATCTTTCTGCCATTTAAAAACGCTGGTGGTGTCCTAGGATAGCTGCTTTTAAAAACCCGAACATCTGGCAGATTCATCGGGGCTGAACGTTAACCGATGAATTATGCATGGGGCCACGCGTACGTGTGATGTATGCTGATTTTTATCCACCCCAGCTTTAATTTCTTAATGAAAGCCATTACTGGGTTTGATTACACCAAGCTGACAGGTGCTTGTAGCCTTTCGGAAGAGCGAGGAGGGAAACGGAGCTCCGATCCGTTCTCGTGTTCGGGTTTGATACTGACGCAGGACAGCCACGAATGACCAACATGCTGACGTTCTTCACTGCTTTGATGGAAGTCTTTCTGTGGTGTTCTCCTTCAATCAGACATCACACCAGTCATCAGCAAGGAGGGGCTCAGCACGGCCCGCCCCATGCTGGCAGGCACATGGGTGGTCAGTACAGCAATGTCCCGCCTACCAGCTCATATCACCATGGAAACTACCGACCACCCCTCAGAGACCACCCACCCCCCTTCCAGCGTGAGTTCCACCCCCTGCCCGGCTCAACCGCTCAAAACTTCACCACACAATACTCCTCCGCCCGCTTCACCACACAATACCCCTCCGCCGACTTCACAAACGCAATACTCCTCCGCCCGCTTCACCACACAATACTCCTCCACCCACTTCACCACACTTCACCACACAATACTCCTCCGCCTGCTTCACAAACGCAATACCCCTCCGCCGACTTCACCACACAATACCCCTCCGCCGACTTCACCACACAATACCCCTCCGCCGACTTCACCACACAATACCCCTCCGCCGACTTCACCACACAATACCCCTCCGCCGACTTCACCACACAATACCCCTCCGCCGACTTCACCACACAATACCCCTCCGCCGACTTCACCACACAATACCCCTCCGCCCGCGTCACAAACGCAATACCCCTCCGCCCGCGTCACAAACGCAATACCCCTCCGCCCGCGTCACCGCCTCCTCTTGACGCATGTACAGTTGTCTGATGATGAATTTAGGGTGATGTTTGCTGCTCGTGACAGCGTCTTGTCTGAATGTGGTCGTGCGAGCTGTCCGCCCCTGGCTGTGGTGCGTAGGGGGCGGAGTTTGACTGAAAAGGTCGTCTGGCGGAGGGTAGCTCGACGCTTTGGCGCTAGCCATTAGCAGTTAGCTGAGGAGCCACAGCAACGTTCTCCGGGCTCACTTTGATGTGCCAATTTGCATGTTGATGAATAATCTCATCAGGCTGCTGATGGCGAGTGGCTAGGTGAGGGGGGAGGGGTGGATTTGCTATACCTGTGTGATTTGCAGCCAGGGCCTCTGTCTCCCTGGACTGTGCTGTATCTATCCAACTAAAAAGCTTTGCTAAAAATTAGTGGTGGGCCGTTAACGGCGGTCGTTAATTTGATACTCTTATCGGGCGATATAAAAATTATCACCGTTAATCTATTCTTAAAGTTGGGTTGGGAACTGGGTCAAAATGGGTAAGCAAACTATGAAGACTTTCAACTTGATAGTTTAGCTCGGCTGTATTCCTAACCAAATTGCACAGTAGGGGCGAGAACGAGTTTTCAAACTTGTTAATTACAAATCGTACGTGTGTTTACATGGATGCAGCCACGAAGTCGCTAGGTTTGCTTCATGGAAAATTCATTTTTAGGAACGTAAAATGTTACCGGCTCGGAGCGGTCGTTTTCTGCATGGTCCTAGCGCTAGATTCGTCGCTATTTAAATATTTCTTTTTAACCGTTAAAACTGCAGAGGACCTAAACCGGCTTTTTGAAAAAGTCACCCCCAAATTACGTCCGTGAGGTTAAATGTACTAAATGTTGGCTTACATTTCAAATATCATGTTTAGCTGAATAAACATGTTATCAACCCCTTTTAATGTACAGTATGTAGGCTTACAAATTCATGTTTAACTGAATAAACCGTTGAACACGAGTCTACATTTTATTGAGCATGTTTTTTTTTTTTTTTTTCTTCAAGTATCAAAGTAGATCAGCTTCCTCAAGCAGTCATTGATGCATTTTGGAAACAGGAGATGAGCCCCTGGTCTAATGTATCCTCTGTATTAAGAAACCCTATCTCAAAAACGGACTTTTAGTTATTACTTGGGTATCACGCTTATGAGCCATTTTAATATAGATTAATCTCACTGAAATCTTGAAATTAATCTAGATTAAAAAAATTAATCTATGCCCACCCCTACTAAAAATACAGTTTGCTGTCCACTCAGGTGTCCTCTGATCATTTGATTTAAATGTCTTCTTTACCTTTCGAGGTTGAGCTAATTTTGAGGGTTACATCCCTGTGTACGAGACTCTGGGGAGATTAGAACATCTTTACAATTAGTTGATCTGTAATTAAATACATTTTTGTGTTGAAATTCTGTTGCCTTGATCAGACCTGACCTTTGACCCTAACTTCAAAGCCCCTGTCTGTGTGAGTGCGCGCGTGAGGGTGCGCGTGCGTGTGCCTGACATTTTAACCAGCTGTTTTCAAACGTTGAAAGTCTGCTGTAAAGTTGCGTATTTTCCCCTTTGGAACTGGGGAGGATGGGGTGTGTGTGTGTGGATTATAGTAAATCATTCTAGTCGTCTTTATTTTGCATCAGTTCTAGGATCTGACAGCTCTAGCTCATAGTACATTTGATGTCTTCCACCATCAGGCTTGCCCTGGTGTGTACGAGTGCGTCAGTACAGAGATGTGGATTGGAGCGACGTAATCCCTGTAATCCCTGTGTTGAGTAAATGAGTAGAGCATGCAGGGTTTGTTTTGATAATCCTGTATGTGCTTCGGATCACCAGCCATGGCTCCATTATAGTCCCGTTTGTGAACTGTACTCTGGATCTGTTAAGAATGTAATGTCGTCGTCAGGTTCCCGCGTACGCAGTTCAATAAGCCAGGGAGGACGTAACAATTGGGCCAACACTGGGTGGTCTCCCCCAGAGCCTGTGGCCATTATATCTGTGAGTAGGCTACTGCGTGAAGAGATGATGGCAACCTTGCAGTTGGCGTCTTCTGTGAGGGATTGAAGAGGATGATGGTGTATCTTCATCTGCTCATAGACGCCCAGGGATGTTGAGATGGGTGTAGATGTTGAGATGGGTGCGGGCGGTGAGGTGGGTGTGGACATTTAGTTTCACAGTTCCAGAGGAGTTTGAGTGTGTTGTGTGTAACGCGGTGGAGTGTCTATGGCTGACCTTTAGGGGAGTTCTGCATTCTTCATGTGCTATTGAAATTGTAGTTTTTGTGTGTGTGTGCGCGTCCATATTGTACTGAACATGGAAACATTTCCTTTTGCAGCAGATTGAAACCTGCGACAGCCTTTTTCTTGAACTGAAGTTCTTCTCGTTGGCCTCTGCCCCAGCCCCCATGTTTCTCTCTTTCTGCTTTCTTGCATGCATACACACATGCACGCACACACTCTCTCTCTTTCTCTCTCTCCGTCTCTCTCTCTCCACACTCACCAGGTCTGCCCCTATAAAACAAACAAGTCTGAGCTCTGCAGCTGGTTATCTCCTTGGCAACGGTAGATTGGTAAGAAGGCGGGCTCTACTTTTTGAGTGTGTCTTTGTGAAGAGCCCCGCCACACAGGAGCAGCGCCACTCCAGACCTCACAATCAGCCCACTGAATGCTTTACTTCATTTAGTGGGGGAACACATGCAAATGTAGCACTTTCTTCTTTCTCTCTCTCTCTCTCTCTCTCTCTCTCTCTCTCTCTCTCTCTCTCTCTCTCTCTCTCTCTCTCTCTCTCTCTCTCTCTCTCCCCATGCGTGTGTGTACTGTCCTCCTATCTCTTGAGTCATATAGCTGCGTTGACTTGGCGGAGTCACTGACGATGCCTTCTCACGTTTCTCTTTTAATTATGATTATTATATCTAGGGGTGTCACGATTCTCTAAATCCTCGATTTGATTGTATTTCCGATTTTAGGGTGACTATTCGATTCTCGATTTACAGCAGATAGGCCTATGCCAGTTTTAGATGAATCTATGGTCAGTCATTGGTTTGATTAATTAAATTTACAATATCTTATATACAATATAAGTGATCTGTAATACACCACATTAGGCATTAATGGTTAAATGTAACAATCTTGTTCTCAGTGGAAAACAACAAAAACAAACTAATAATGAGGTCACAGAGGGTACCTGCTATCTAGTAGTTTTTTGGTAGCAGCAATGTGCATACATAAAATAAATTAAAAAAATACAGGAGCAGTCATGTACAACATAGTAGAACAAATAGAGCCTTAACAAACTATCCTACAAAATTTCTTAAACAGAATCTTTAGTGTCTTCATACATGGAGGGCAACACTTTAGTTGTGAGATGCGACCTTATACTTTCGTGAGTGACCGTAGCGCGCAACTCTGCACACCTCCTGTGAACCTTCGCGAATGGCGGAGGCGTTTATTCTTGGCGCATCACATTCTTTGCAGTGTTCTCCGAAACTATATGTGGTAGTATAAAGAAACACCCCTCAAAAACAGGGGAAGGAACATTTACCTGACGAATTTTAATGTTACATTGTGTTCCAGGTTTGAAAATTGCTGGAATTTAGGCTAAAGTACTTGAAAATGCTTGAAATTGTAACCACTTGGTTTCACAACAAATATCTGTCTGACTGATCAGTTCTCTTGTATTACATTAACAAATACGAGCCTCTTGTAATTCCAGGACGAAACATGAGAGAACGTGAAGACGTTAAGATTGGGCGTTTTGAAAATAAACAACCATTAAATAATGTGATTTAAAAAGCGAATTATTTCAAATCATTACGAGTATATGTATAAATATTTAACTTAAGTTTAACATACTGGGAATTATTGAACTGGACCTTGAAAGTAACGTACAAGTGCTTAAATTCCACCTTGTAAAGGTGTATGATCCCAGCAAACATGACTTGGTTCATTGCGCTGAAGCGCGGTGCATGCCAAGTTACAAAATTCGAGAGGTACATGTCCTTGCAAATCACCAGCGCACGAGGCCCTCACGCACGGATGGAGCCACCGCGATGACATCATTTTCGGCGCACGGATCCTCGCTCCGCTCACGACGCGTCAAGTATAAACCAGGCTTTACTTTGCATAGTGTGGGTGCTTGCGTAGCTTAGAGGAAGGGATCGTCGATCCTATTTTTGACTTCAAGGCTCGAGATCGTGACAATTTCGATCATTCGAAGGTTCGATGGTCGAGATCGTGACCCTAATTATAACTGACTCCTTCGTTTACGTTAAGGGCCCTGCTGACTCCGTGTTCTGACTACTGACCATACATTGTGTGTCCAGGCCTTGTTTTTTACCTTTTGTGTTCGTGCGCTAGTAGGCTGAGCTTCACTAATAGTACCTCCACAAATCTCCCCACCCCACAGATTCCAGGCAGACTGGATTTCAGAGGGCCCCACCCCCACAGCACCATCAGCAGTACCCAAGGTAAGCCCCGCCCCCACAGCACCATCAGCAGTACCCAAGGTGAGGCCCCGTCCCCGCAGGGCCCCAGAAACTCCTCCGTGTTTGGGAAGTTTGCTCCTCGTGGTGATTGCGCGAGCCGTACACATCCCATCCCCGTCGACCTGCAGGAGCGCCTCAGGAATCGGTTGGCGGGTGTAGCCGTAACTCTTCTGCACCCAGCCCCCTCCCCACCTGCCCCCGTTCGCTCCGCGGGGGGGCGGCGCTTTAGGATGGAATTAGTTTCTGGACAGGCTAAACAAATTTTCTCCTGAAGAGGTTTGCAGGGCTTAATGAGGCAGCACTAATTCTGTTGCCCCACGGTGGCAGCCATGCCCGGGCCACAGTGGTCACACAGACCGGCCATTTATTCTGGCTCCAGACCTCTTCAAGTACTAATCAGCTTCTTTTTGCTGCAACTTTTGAGGCCTGCCAGGCTCATTGTGGGCCGGCGTCACCTTTAGGTCAGTAGTTATTAGTGGCGACTGTGTGCATTTTCTTTAACAACTTAAGACGGAGCCGAATGGCATGCATGAGGACCCTGGAGGAGGGATTATGGATTCCACGGCAGTTTGACCAGCATGGGGAGGAATGTGACATGGTTGAGTAATGAGGGGTCTGTCTCTCTCTCTCTGTGTCTCTCTCTCTCTCTGTCTCTCACTTTCATTGGGGTATGTGTGTCTGTGTCCGTCTCTGTGTCTGTGCATAAAACCATATAGCCACTTTATTAGTGAGCACTTTAATGGATGTTGCCTTTCGTGTCCGTTTCTTTTTTTTCTTTCTTTCTCCATCACTACAGCAAAAGCTGTTTAGCTCGGTGTGAGAAACGTGAGTGGCGTTCAGTATTCAGCGCTGATGTTCTGAGCGTTCAGCAGTATTCCACTTCAGCACCGACGCCTGTCGGCTTCCTGCTCGTTCCCTTCACGCTCGTGTGTGGCTGCTGCGCTCTCTAACGCGGAAGCAATTCCAGATAGACTAGAGAAGTGCACTTAGTGTTGTACGCCAGCTAGGTGACTACAGCCTGTGTTGGTGCCCTGTGGAGGTGTAGGGAGGGAGGTTCTTTGAAATGACACCGTCTTGGTGGCCTGATCTCCTGACCTTCTTACGCTCTTCTACCATGAAGAAAATCTGAACGTCAACGTTAAACAATATGCATATACCAAGTGTGAGCAGGTAGTTGTGTGTGTGTGTGTGTGTGTGGGTGTGGGTGTGGGTGTAATGCATGAGTGCATGTATGTGTGTGAATGTTTATCCCTTTGTGTGTGTGGCTGTTTGTGGTGTGTGCATCTGCCTCTATGCATGTTGGCAAACCTTGTCTGAGTGTGCCTGCGTTTGTGTGTGAGTGCGTGTGTGCGCACGCACGTGGTCCGGCCAACTTTGTGCGTGTGCAAGTGGGTAGGCCTACTTTGTGTTTGTGTGTAAGAGAGCAGGTCCTGTGTGTGTGTGTGTGTGTGTGTGTTCTCTGTACTGATGCCCCCCCTCACCCTCAGGCCTCATCATGGGGGGCAGGGCTGGGAGCGGGCGGTTCAGGCTCAAGGCTCCGCCTACCAGCACAACATGCAGAGAGCACGAGGAGGAGCAGCTGGATACCAACAGCAGCCCCCGCCCCCCAGAGACAGAGCACACGAGGTACTTGCACTGTACGCCCCCAATACACACACATATACACACACCGGGTAGGCTCCATGACTGTCAAATGGAAGGACTTTTAGCAAATTTGGCCATCATTAGGGGCCTAGAAGGAACGATAGAGTTGAACAGTGATTTTATTAGCAAATGATTAATGCAACTTCAGCTCTTGCCTGCTCCCTCGTCCTCTCGCCCCCTCGCCCCCTGCCCCCTTGCCCCCTGCTCCCTCGTCCCCTGCTCCCTCGTCCCCTCGTCCCCTGCCCCCTCGTCCTCTCGCTCCCTCGTCCTCTCGCTCCCTCGTCCTCTCGCCCCCTCGCCCCCTGCTCCCTCGTCCCCTGCTCCCTCGTCCCCTGCTCCCTCGTCCCCTGCTCCCTCGTCCCCTCGTCCCCTGCTCCCTCGTCCCCTCGTCCCCTGCTCCCTCGCCCCCTGCTCCCTCGCCCCCTGCTCCCTCGCCCCCTGCTCCCTCGTCCCCTGCTCCCTCGTCCCCTCGTCCCCTGCTCCCTCGTCCCCTCGCCCCCTGCTCCCTCGTCCCCTCGTCCCCTGCTCCCTCGTCCCCTCGCCCCCTGCTCCCTCGCCCCCTGATCAGAGTCCTTATCCAGTTTTCTTGGTGTTTTCCAGGACTATAGTTCTGCAAGGAATTATGGTTTGCCTCCACCAGCCAGACGCTACAACTGGAGCTGATTTTCCTGTCTTCTCTAAAGACACCGTGGTCTCTCTCCTGTCGTTTATCAACCCTTTCTTTGTAGGGTTTGGCTTTTTGTTTTTGGTGGGCTATTCATTTGTAAAGAAAAAAAAAACTCCTTTTACGCAGAAAACTGTTCTTATGTACTGATTTTTTTTTTATATGATTGCCTGTAAAACGTACTAAATACAAGTGAGTTAAAGACTATCTTGATTTATGGTGGGTTATTTGTTTTTCTCTGTATTGTGCGTATTGGAACAATTTTTCTATATCTGCTTTTCAATCAGTATTTTTCCAGCTGAATTGCAGAGCACTTTTAAAATTTTAATTTCTCAGACGGATGTTTTACTTTTTGCCTAGGTTTAACAAGTTGCGGTGTCCGCTTTAACAAAAGACTTGGGATGTATTTTTTTTAGCTTGCATATTTTGGATTGAATATTAACAGGTCATTCGTCGTTATGATTTAGTTCTATGATTCGAAAGATCCCATCAAAGGAAAATTGATTGAGTAGAGCAGTTTATTATAAAGTATTCTCATAACTCTGTAGAGTTCAAGGATTATTGTTTGTTTTCTCAAGAATATTTTGAATGCTTTTAGAATGCTTTTGGTTTCCATAAAAGCACATTTGCATGTAGTTTACAGTTCCAATCGCGGTGTACTGCTATTAAAAAAAATCTTAGACTTCATAAAACTTGTTCTTTACAATATTTTATTTCGTTGTGGTTCCACAACCACATCCGTACATTTTTAGAGAACTGTAGGTATTCCGTGTAATATTTTATATGCAAGTTAAGCTCCGATATATTGCGCAGTTCAGGCAAATTTAGCGCAGTGGTATAGTTTGTTACTAAACTTTTGCGCGAACAGCAAAGCATTGTTTTTTCAATAAACACAACAAGGGTTGTGTTTATTGAATCCCAGTGCTATTAAACGTGTGGAAATTTAGCGAAAGTCCGTCTAATAATCCGTTTTACCGGCGCGGGGTGTGTACGAGCAGGATAATTATAAACTATTTTCAATTGGACTAAGATTTTTTTTTGCGTAAAACACGTTCAGTGTGAACTCTAGTCATTTATTTAAAGCAGATACATTTATAGTGTGACGGTAGTTAATACGGAACTACAGTTTATAATGCGCTTTTGAAATGGTTTAGAGAAACCCAGTATTGCGGAAACTTGGTTATTTTAGAAAGGGAAGATGATCTTAATGATAATAACCCCATCACCTCTGTATGAAAACGCGTCCAATGTTCCTTTAGTGTTTTATTGTTAAATTTAATGTCGCTGATCAGCTGCAATTTTTTTCTTAACTTATAAAAGACTTAAAACACTTGAAAACCCTGAACACCGTAAAGTTTCTTTTTCTCGTGTTAGATATGTACCCTACATTTCCATCATTTGTTAATCTAAAAGTTGTATTTTACAAAGTTTAACAGGAGTACCAGCAGGCTAATGTCAAATCGGTTTAGCCTGGATTCTTCACGCACACAATATACTGATTATAACAATTTCTTGTAACAGTTTTCTGAATTGAACCCAATAAACTCCACACGTGTACACGGGCGCATCTCCGAGGCTCGTAAATGTTCTCCGGGTCTCCAAAGGTGCCACACCGCGCACGGCTGCCTTCACAGCGGAGGGCCGAGTGGTCCTACCAGGTTCGGCCGTATAGCAGGTTCGAGCTGACCATGTTGGTCGTGTACTCGATGAGTGCGGCGTCCGTTTGAGACAAGCTGTCCATTTGTCCGTGGAGACCGGGCGGACTCGGGGACATGTCCTCCAGGTGGTCCACTCTTTGGTTCGGGTGAGTCCCGCCCGGTGCCATCACGCCCGCGGGCCCGTTCTGCTGCTGGTGTCCAGGCGTGGGGGTACCGGGCCCGTTCTGGCTGGGCTTACCGTCCTTCACCAGAACCGGAACGGACACGCGTCTCGGCGACTGCTGCGCACAGAGGTTCCCTGCGTCCTGCTGTAGCTGCTGCGACACCTTGTCCTTCGCTTGGCGCTTCATTTTGTACCTGTGGTTCTGAAACCAAATCTTGACCTGGTTCGGCGTGAGGTGGATCATGCTGGCCAGATGTTCTCGCTCGGGAGCAGAGAGGTATTTCTGCTGCTTGAATCTCCGCTCCAGCTCGTACACCTGGGCCTGGGAGAAGAGCACGCGCCGTTTCCTCCTGGGCGCCGCGTGCAGAGTCACCATGGACTTAGTGTCCATCCCTGATAATGTCCCCATATTCATCCCGGACGACGAGCCCATAAACCTGGGAACTTAGAGAGAGTTTAACCCTTAACAATATAATTGTTCCTGTTCAAAACACTTCTGGAGACTAATTTAATTAAACATACCCTAGGTTCAAATGTCCCGAGTTTAAGGTTAAAATTGAGCAATTACTAGATTTTCTTCAACTATGTCCGAATATAAATGTTACACTACGTAAAAGACGTTGTAAGTGTCCCTTAGGGAGACTCACCTGCTGGGTATCGCGGTTCTGGGTTTGCGCCGTACCAAGCCCCGGTGCCGTTGCGCATGGTGTCCTGGTACGATGGCAGGTCTCCCATGTTGGAGATGCTCCCACCGCAGTATCCTCCCATAGTGTGTGGGAACTGGGACACGTTGTGAGCCATATGATAGCCCGTCGGAACCGCGGCGGTCGGACCCATACTGTGGTGTTGCATGCTGGCTTGAGACGCCTGAGGTTGTCGGTAGGCGCCGAGGGGGGAGGCGAGGTTCGATGTGCCGTCCATGCCTGCAAACTTTTTAAAGGTCTCCTCGATCGGGCTTAAAATATCTGTCACTGAGAAAGGTGTTGAGTGCTTTGGGCTCAAGGACATGGTTCAGCCCGCCAGGTAGTTTGGTGAAGCCGCCACAAGCCCGTGGTTCTGCGCTCGCGCCTCAGCTGCTCGTAAGTGCTCGCCGTCTGCCAGAGATCCAATTGTTCGCCTTGGAGAAGGAGGAGACGTGGTGGCTCTTATCTTGGGTTCATTCCGTCCACACGCAAGGTTTACGACAAACACGGGAGGCGGAGCGATGCCCCAAACGAGCAAACAATGGCCATTGACATTTTACAAGGATAATTGAAGAAAATGTTACACAGGACCCAAACATGGGCTAAGCGGAGATGCGCGTCCTCGCGTTTAAACCTCCGAGTGGTGTTTGATTTACATGATCCAACTGCTCCAGTGTCCATAAAACACCTCCAGTTTCAACGTTACTCCGTGTGGCCCTTCACAGCTTCATTCAATCACCTGTATGCTGTTTTAAAAACTAGTTTAAATGTTTTACATTAGCTCAAGCTTGTGATATGGTTGTATCGGACACTGCTGGGCATAATTTACTAGTATTTATGATCATTTGACGAAATTGAGTTTTTTGGCTAGACTTTAGCTTGGAGTAAATATGTGAAAATTAAAAATCAGAAACCAGAACAAATTTGACAAATAACCATAACTCGCTAAATGTTTTTTGTTTGTTTGTTAATTTATAAAAAAAATACATTTTGGTAATGTTTACACTGAAAGTTACACTGAAAATAATTCGCATCTGAAATTTTAAGAATTTGACAGAGTATTTGTAGCCTACGTGTTTACGTAAATAAGTGCAATGCGTGCGGTCCAAAGTTGTTCTGTTCACTAGTGCTTGTTGTCCGTATGTAAATGCTGAAGCTCTTAACCTGTACCATGAAGTCACAGGGCACCGGACACCGAACGCGCCGCCAGCTTGCCCAGCACCGCAGTCCACACACAGCACCAAATGGCCATAAATGGATGTGAACTTCAGAGGATTGTACTTGTGTTCCTGCAGGGTGTTTTGTACTAGTGTTTTCTTTATTCACTTGAGGCTTTGTGTTCGTATTTTGTTGGCCTGGACATGTATCCTGGATCGCAGGTTGGAGAAAGATGTTTCAGGTAATATCCTTTTTATTTATGAAATTACCTAATTTAGCTTGTTTAGTTCATAATCTGAGCCATTAGCTACTAGATTTTTGTGTATCTTAGCTTTTTACAGACCGTAACACATTAGACTTCGGTTACTCCTGATACTTAGCTCATAGTCTCTTTGCAGTTGCCCATGACATAATACAGCCTAGATTAATCTTTTGGCCTAGCTTAATATAAATGTGTCTTTACCCTTTTTAAAGCATTTTAAGCATTTTTACGCTTTGAAGCTTAGACACGAGCTACGTTTTTAACGAATTTAAATATTAATTAATCCACAACCACCCTAACCCCAACAATAGGCTAACAATAACTCTAAACATAACCAAATAATACAAAAGATCCGTATTTGCTTGATTCTAACGTTTTCATCACATTAAATAAGCCCTGTTATGTTACGAAGGAGATAGATAGCTAATATACCAACTGTAATTTGCCATTGTAACAGGCTACACAAAGAGACAAATTACCGTCAGCATGTTGAACTGCCACAGCACTTAGACATATTTTGTAGTTTAATTGTACCGTTTTGCCTTTCTAGAAAAAAATACTACAGTCCAAGATGCATTGCGGTATTGCCTGGACTCTTCATAAAATAGTATTTTTTTTATTGAAAATACGTTTACAAATGGGATAAAAAATATTATCCTGTTCGACGGAAAAATCACACGAGGTGTGTGCCCGTGCGCAGTGTGCATGCAACAGTGAGCTGAGAGTTGTGCAGAGGTCAGGAGTGCGCGCGCCCAGCTCCTTACCGCGCGCTTTCTCACGCAGCAATGTTCGCAAACTACACACTCCCAAGTTGCTATAAACTTAAGCACGAAGTAAACCAAAAACATAAGTCTTATGACATCTAGAAAATAGCAATTCAAGTTCACCAGTCTTCCGTTCCCGCCAAAACTTTATTTTCTGAGGTCTGTTTGAGCAGGTGACCCAAACAGGTGTATTGAGCGCGCGCGGCCTACCGGGAGCGGACACTCATACAATCACCTAAAGATAAATACCTCATATAATCACCTAAATATAACAGGTTGCTGTAAGAAATAGGTACGTAGTCGCTGTTTCGCTTAGAATATTAAAACAATTGATTGTTACACATTATTAATGAGAGATTATTAAATACACGTTATTATTGTTGCTGATGTTGGAGATTTTGATTAAATGATTCTTGTCTAATATTTTGTAACTGTGTTTTTTTGCACATTCATTGTTGTGCTCCATTAGATCGCTGAATTGTCCTTGTGCGGTCCCAATACTCAGAATTTTCTTTACGCTCTTGGCCAGAGTGTCTCGAAATGAATCTGCCCAGGTATACATCTGTACAGTCGCACTATTGAGGACGCATACCTCTCCCTGATGGGGTGAAAGGTCCAGCCGAGAGCTACACGCAAGTGACAGCCCACTTGAATGTCCTTTCTTCCACGCCTGGCTTCTTTCTCTCGCAATTAATGTTATTTAAGGATTGCGATGATGCTAATGGAGGTGCCAAAAACGAGTCGCGTCCAATCGGCCAATGGGATTGAATGCGTGCAGAGTAATGGACGTGGTCCCGCCTGACTGAGGGGGCAGTGGGCGAACCTGCACGTTTTAATTAACCGCTGCTTGGTTGTTTGGGTAAGACGCTGTAATGGAGGTAAGATTTATACATATCTATAAAAACAAACTAACTTTCTGGCTCGTAGACCTGGTAAACTAATATAATATTGACGAAGTGAAATACGCTTACCTCAGTTTCATAAACACCACAGTCTAAAGTAAACAAACGAAAAAAACTAAAAGAAATCCTATGAATCATTATTTTTATTATTAGTAGTATAATTATCTGATGCAGAATATTTTGTAAATATTTTGCAGGGAGATTGGGACCTACATTTAGAATTCTACATTTAGAAAACTTGACTTCATGCTGAAGTCGTCCTATATTGTTTGGTTATTTATTTTTGGGTTTTTTTGTTTGTTTGTTTGCTTATATGGCCCATTTACCCTCTTCACGTGTTAGAATGTTACTGTTCTGCTGACAAAGTAAACAGCACAGTCAGTAAAAATATTCAATTTACCTTCTCTCTGAACAGATTAATTCTTAAGCTGAATTTCCAATCTCATTCTTATTCATATTTGTAATTTTAAACGTCTTGATTTTACGTGTGTTAAAATCTTTATCACACCAACGGAAAGAATGACAATTTAACAACATCTGACATCTTCATGACCTTCATGAACGAGTATCCTCTTACAGCTTATAGTAGACTACACACCGCAGACGAAGGTCGTGTCTTAAGAAGCTGTTGTTGCAATTCGTTTAAATATCACTAGAACATCGCTGGCCATGAGTCTGTATGAGAGGGGGTCTATTAGGCTATAGACGGCTTATAATAAGATTATAAGAGGAAATAAAGAGTATTGCCAACCAAATAAATGATCGAAAAGATTTTGTTCTACAATCTTTTCTCGCGACAGTAGGAATTCTGAATCTACAAACATCTGTAGATTAATATTAATGTTGCATCACCATTGCTCATGTTCATCAAATTGAACTCGATTTTAAATCGAAAGTGAACATATCTTTTGTTCAAGATATTCTAAAATATAGCTACTTATAGCAAACAGCTCTAATAAAATCATCGCTTCATAAACGCTATTAATTTTTACCTCAGGTCAACTGACCTATAGAGGAAATAGTTAATTCTGAAACAAAACGCTTATTACTGATTCAGACCGGTTAAAAGTGTAAGTTCTGGGCCTGCTCAGGTCTCCAAACAGGAATACGTCCCCAAGGTCATCTCTTCATCCTGCTTGCTGTAAAGAGACTAATCAGAAATCAGTATTTTCCCCAATACTGCTCTCCTACGTAATTGATAAAGTGGAATCTGTTCAGAATGGGGAAATCTGTGCTTTGAAAGAGATTACGATGGTCACTAGTACTTTTCATCTAAGAGGTAAACATCGCTAATGCTAACGTTAATGCTGCCAGCAGTATTACTGGCTAGCAGGCTCTGTTTACATCCTTGATCCGCAGTTACCCTAATGTCAAGCTTGGCAAGAAACCACAGCTGTATTAGTCCTAATTCTTTTCACAAAGCTTCATAGTTTACTTTGTCTTGGCTGACGGAAAGCGAATTATTTATTTAAATACACAGACTCTTCAGAGTAAAGCCTTTATTAACATCTGAATCAGTCCATCACAGCAACATTCCTGAGTCTGAAAGGGAATTCTGAGACTAAATTATAGTGAAGATTCAATTTCAGATGGTTTGCTAAGACAAATGAGAATAGGCAGTCATGTTAATAAATGTTTCTTTGCACCATAGAAATACAACAAGTTTATCTGTATATAGAAACCAAAGTTTGTGCAATATCTTGACTGGAGAAGTTTCTTCCAGAGGAGAGAGAGAGATGTACAGTGTGCTCCATGCACTCCAGTAATGATATGCTGTGAAACTAATAAATATGTAAGCAGCTCTGGATAAGTGTCTGCCAAGTGTTGGAAATGTAAATTATGAATGAAAGAACGCTGGGACAGAACAGTAGTCATAGGAATACAGAATAACAATAATAATGCATAGCAAAAATGTCTCACTGCAGTTACCTATCTTGATTAAAATAATGTACAAAACATTAGTGTAATTTACTGTTTAAAACCTCACCCACCACCATTTGTGAGTTGAATATGTTTTAATTATTTGATTTTAGTTTCTCTTCTCTCATCTAAAAATAAATAAAGGAATGGGACCCTCCTCCTTAGCCACGGGGGACTCTCGTCCCCTGCCTCGTCCACGTCCATCACTGGACGTCCTGCAATTCTTTTTAGACTTTTTGTATTTAGACCTGCTTCACCAATCAATCCGTTTCTACTATTTTCTTTCTTTTCTTTTCTCCGTCTTTCATTGCTCCTCCCCCCAGCCCATTTGTGTGTGTGTGTGTGTGTGTGTGTGTGTGTGTGTCTCAAGGTTTAATCCTCTGCTGCTCTGAAGTGCAGTAGGCCAAGGAGCTGTCTTCTCCGTGCTTTTAGAGAGGCAGCCCACTTTAAAGGCAGAGTCCAGACCACCTGGCCCCTCTGCAGCAGACCTGATGGAAATAAGGTTGAAAATTCATAAACAGGAGCACATGGAACACGAAAGTGAAACGGCTGCACACCGGATCTAAACTACAGTATCTGTCTCGTACAGCTGAGGACACAACAGATCTAAACTACAGTATCTGTCTCGTACAGCTGAGGACACAACAGATCTAAACTACAGTATCTGTCTCGTACAGCTGAGGACACAACAGATCTAAACTACAGTATCTGTCTCTACTACTGTGCTGGAGTTTTGGGGGCAGTAACAAACACACGGTCTGTCAAACATCTGGGACCAAGAGGTTATGCTTCAAGTTCCTCGTGAATTTGATACCCCACATACTATTATTTTGAAACATCTGTTGAAAATGATTGCTGGCATCTCTTTTAAGAGGACTGCACAATGTGAGGTGAGCATGTATGTGCTCTGTGTTAATCAGGATCAGTGATCCACGAAAACTGTTAACATTTTTATCAAATGTTCCCAGGGAAATTTTTGCAAGGTTTCTTTGGCTGAATTTGTCTATTTCTATTACGTCTCCTGCCTAAACGATCCCAACACAGATTTAGTTATGTTCCATCAATCACTTCATTTACATTTCAGTTCATACATCTTGAGTGCCCTTATTTGTTTACTGCAAAAAATTTTTACATCTCCAGCTACAGAATTCATAAATCAATGCCAAATTCAGGGAGTTCCAATACTCCCTGTAATATGAGTTATACCATGAGACCACACCACAAAATGTGTGCATACAACAGCAGGTAGTAACACCTGAGCGCACAACACTGAGTGTTATTCCATGGCTGACTGAGCATGTGTACAGGACCCATATCAGGATAGAAAAGTAACACCTTTAAAAAAATATAACAACCATCCCATTCCTGGCAACCATCATTTTGCCAGCTGTTTGGAGAATGGTAGTTTGAAATTAGCATAGATAAAAGACCTCACAGTTTACCAAAGAATAAAATAGTACAAGTTACATAATTCCAACTTCCTCCGTATCAGTGCTAATCAAAATATAGGTTTGGTCAAACGCAGGCTTTCTAGACTGTGTTGTGGCAGTAGAAGTTGCACAGGTTTCACACACCTGTGCCAGGTCAGGAAGTGGGCGTATATGAAAATGACTGCGTCTGTCTGTCTTCATATATTGTTGATAATGACCCACCCCACTCTCATCTGCATCACACACTGTAATCTTTCAAGACCCGTCTTCAAGTTCAAATGCCAAAGTTGGTGTTCTAACTCTAGCAATATTTCATGTATTTTTGAATAGTAGAAGGTTTGCATTTTCACTATAAATATCAATATACCAATCAATATACTTGATTAACTGGACATGCATTTGTCTATAGTGTAAATGCATGTGATTAAAAATGTTTTGACACATTCCATTTTTCTTAACTTATTTTATGTCACATTATTTCTTGGGCTGCCTAAGACTTTTGCACAATTTTATACATACAGTTGGAATTTGTATGTTGTTACAAAGCTGTAGTGATCTGCTGGACAGGTGTATGCAGTAAAAGGTGATGTCACAGGTACTTGTATGTTCTGAGCTTCAGCAATTAAACATTCTAAACTGGGGAGAAAACTGGAATGAATGTTTGCAAACCCAAACTTGAATTCGAGTGCATTTTGTAATTCCTGTATTAATATTTTTTGCAGTCAGAGTATTCCCTTGAATTGGATTAAAATGATTAAACAAGTGAAAATTATATAAATGTCAATGAAAGCCTGAATTGCTGAATTTAGTCAAAATAATTATATAAGATTATATTATAGATTTTTGCTATATATATTTTTGCTTATGTTACATTTCCCGTAATAAGATAATGTATATAATAGAATACAACTCTTGTTTATAGTTAAAAACCTAGAGTGTTATTGCCTTCGTCTTACCAGGTTATGTTTAGTCTATTTTGTGGAATCATTTTGAGAATATTGCATCATTAAGCTAAACCGTGATAAAATTGTTTACTTTTCACTTGGCAGTCGCTGCTTATACCATGGGTAAGCTAACTGCTCTTTAAATGTAGCTAGCTAGCTAGCTAGGTATTTAGACAGAAACTAAGGCTTAAAAACTGATAAAATAGTCTATTTAACACAACAATACAATTGAACACAACTTTAACACAACATATTTAACACAATCTAAATTAATTAATAAAGCTCTTACATGTAGCTAGCTGCATTTAAAGAGCTTTACTACTTATATTTACAACGTAATGAGAAACTATAACACAACTGTTGTTTATGGATAATTCATCCAGAAACACTTCCGTTGGGTCCTGACCGGATTTGCAGCGTTTCTGAATTTGAAGCACGCTTCCACAAGGTAACGTACACGTTGTCATTTTGATGAATTTGCTTTGCGTTTTGCCGTGCAATGGGTCACCGTACACAACACACAACAATATTTTTATTTTTTGCAAATACCTCTGAAATGAAGAAGGACAGAGCTGAGATCTCTGGAGTGAAGCGGCGGAGTTGACGTCTCTGGAGTGAAGGGGGCGGAGTTGACATCTCTGGAGTGAAGGGGCGGAGTTGACGTCTCGAGTGAAGGGGCGGAGTTGACGTCTCGAGTGAAGGGGCGAAGTTGACGTCTCGAGTGAAGGGGCGGAGTTGACGTCTCTGGAGTGAAGGGGGCGGAGTTGACGTCTCTGGAGTGAAGGGGGCGGAGTTGACGTCTCTGGAGTGAAGGGGGCGGAGTTGACATCTCTGGAGTGAAGGGTGCGGAGTTGACGTCTCTGGAGTGAAGGGGCGGAGTTGATGTCTCGAGTGAAGGGGGCGGAGTTGACGTCTCGAGTAAAGGGGGCGGAGTTGACGTCTCTGGAGTGAAGGGGGCGGAGTTGACGTCTGGAGTGAAGAGGAGGGAGTTGACGTCTCTGGAGTGAAGGGGCGGAGTTGACGTCTCTGGAGTGAAGGGGCGGAGTTGACGTCTCTGGAGTGAAGGGGGCGGAGTTGACGTCTCTGGAGTGAAGGGGGCGGAGTTGATGTCTCCGGAGAGAAGGTGGCAGAGTTGACGTTTTTGGAGCAGTGTGAGGTGGAGGACCTACAGCCTCTGCAATCTCCTTCACTGACATAGTCTTCCAGCACAAAGCACAACACAATCTGTATCAATCTGATACAGGTGACAGTGTAACCACTCCTCAGACCCATCATCCCATTTCTTCATGAATTGTCAAGTGAAAGTTTTAGTGGCTGTTAATAGCAATATTTAGCAACTGTCAAGCACAAATAGGATAATTATCCACAATGAGCACACACAAGCTGGTTTTGGTGTTAGTAGTATAATGTTCTGAAAAGTCACTTTCACCAGATGATATCAAGTAGGATTCCTCAGAGCTGCTGACCATGTACAGTAGGTTTTCACTAGACCTGCAGAAGAGCTCTCGAGACGGCATGACGCATTAGTGCTTCCTGACCCACTGGAGCGCTGGAAGTCACAGGCTACTGCATGTTAACTGCATCACTACTGGCATCATATGTCCTGTTATGATGTAACAGGATATTAATATTGTGAACAACACTGAAGTTTTAGTGTACTGTGTTGCAGGACAGGTGTTGGGATACAAAGGCCTTCAAAAGGCACTTTTAACCAGCAACCTTATAAAGATACCGCATACAGGAGTGGGGTTCAGCACACACTGAGGTAATGGAGCTATAGTTAGTGGCCTGAGTTCATGATCTTACTGAGGCTTTATTATAAGCCAATTTCCTTTACATGGATTAAGTCTAGTATCAGATTAAACTGCAGTGCTGATGCTGAATCACCTTAGGTAATTCCATTTAGAGACTAAGATTAGGCATCTGAGAGCATGGCCTAATGAATCTTACTTTAACTGTGAGTTAAACCCAAGCAATTCAGATAGTTCAGAAAATATGATCAAATTGTTACACGGTTAATAATAATCAGAGGTGCAGTTAACTTTTTTAGTGAGTTACTCAGGTGAGTACCAGGAGATGCTGTTTGGTACCCACCCCTGGAGTAAAGTCCGTCTGGCCTGCGCGGTTCGGTCAGCACCCAGTTAAAAGTCTGAGGTAAACTCTCCGTTGTAAATGATTCCCTGCTCAGTTTTAGTGATGTCCTCAGATCTATCAAAAACAGCTCCCAAAAATCAGTAGACTGCAGCTTGGATCGTATCTCCATGCTGGTGGTGTGAGCGATGCTCCTCACGTGTGCTCCTTCACCTGAATGATAAACACCTCCGGTATTTACTTATAGACGCTTCAGTAGAGGAAGATCCTCAGAATATGAAGACGTGGGACGTGCGTGTTTAGCTTTATTATAGGAGAACAATATTATTACCGCTGTTCCTTCATTCAGCTCGTCTCGCCATTTGATAAGTGCGCGACTGGACATTTCTTCTCGGCTAGCTTGTTCATTAGCAGTGGATAGTGCCACATTCGTGTGCTCCTTGCTCTTTTCATGTTTCTCAAATAAAGGATGGTTGAAATCCTTTGAGCCCTTATAAAACGCAACTGTTTTGTCTGTTAGACGTGGATGCGAACGGCAAATCTTGAACCACATTTCAGTGCGCTCATCGTTAGCTTTAGAAAAGCTTAGAGCCACTATTCTGAAAAAAAAGTATTTTCTTCGGCTCTAGCTCCGGTTGGCGTTTCTTTGTAGGTGGCGAAACGCCAAAAAATGCTGCTTAATGACTTGTTTTTGGACATCTCCAACAGTATTTGACAAGCCACGTGTAACGTTATACGAGATAGTGTGGTACAATAACGTGGCGGTCAAGTACGCAAAGGCGCGTAGTAACACAAGTGACATTATGCATAACTATTTTTTGTCGCGCATGCATACCTGCGTACCAGTTATGTGCACCCCTGGTAATAATGCTATTTATAATGTATATATTCCAAAGCACAGTATAAAAAACTTAAACGATTTAATTGAAAAAAATACACTGATCATTAGAGAACACTTTCGGATACCTGCAAGTTATTGGTCTTAATCAGACACCTGGTGCTAATTTTCTTAATTATCTGACAAACCCCATTTAACTGGCAGCCTACGTTTGGACTTCGCTAAAATGGTGAGCCGGGCCAAAGTGGCTGAAATGCTCCAGCAGCAGGTTGTGTAGATGAAGGCCAGAGTGATGGCCCTATCAGCCATAGCAAGAGAAGTTGGATGTTTCAAGTCTGTGATTTCTATAATATTGAATCTTTACAACATCATAAACTAATTAAAGTTCCCCAAGAAGGCTGGACAACAACGAAAGACAAATGTAAGAGAGGAGAGGATAATGTGGAGAATGTCCATGGGTAACGAGTTCACCACTGCAGCTGCTCACCAGTTCAGTTCGGCAATTAAGAGTGTTTGGACTGAAAGCCCATTCTGTAGTGACCAGACCTCATTAACAGAAAGAATCAAACGGCTAGATTCATCTCTACTGAGGAGCATGTTGTGTGGACCGACGAGAAGCGGTCCAGAGTTCATTTTGGTGATGAAAGCAGGTTTAATATATTTGGGTCTGATGGGAAACATTGTCAACAAACTGGGAAGACTGAATCCAAAGTGTGTAAAAAGGTGGAAGAGGAAGTGATGTGGTTTGGGAGATGTTTTCAGCAGCAGGAGTTGGACCTCTGATACACCTACATGGCAGAGTGAATGAAGTGTGGATCAGAACCTTCTCCAACAACACATGGTTCCTCCCATTGTCACAGCATCACTGAAACAATGAACTGGACCTGTCCTGATCTAAACCCAATAAAACACCTCCGGTGAATCCTTGGTCATGAAGTTATGGCCAAGAAACCCACAACTGTTACATAACCGTGGAAGAGACGAAGAAGAGTGGACCAAAACCACACCAGAACAGTGTGAGATGAAGAGTGGACCAAAAGCACACCAGAACAGTGTGAGACGAAGAGTGGACCAAAAGCACACCAGAACAGTGTGAGATGAAGAGTGGACCAAAAGCACACCAGAACAGTGTGAGATGAAGAGTGGACCAAAAGCACACCAGAACAGTGTGAGATGAAGAGTGGACCAAAAGCACACGAGAACAGTGTGAGATGAAGAGTGGACCAAAAGCACATCAGAACAGTGTGAGACGAAGAGTGGACCAAAAGCACACCAGAACAGTGTGAGACGAAGAGTGGACCAAAACCACACCAGAACAGTGTGAGACGAAGAGTGGACCAAAAGCACACCAGAACAGTGTGAGACGAAGAGTGGACCAAAAGCACACCAGAACAGTGTGAGACGAAGAGTGGACCAAAAGCACACCAGAACAGTGTGAGACGAAGAGTGGACCAGAATCACACCAGAACAGTGTGAGACGAAGAGTGGACCAGAATCACACCAGAACAATGTGAGACGAAGAGTGGACCAGAATCACACCAGAACAGTGTGAGACTAGTGATGTCCTGTGTCCACAGATGTGCTGAAGTCATTCAAAACAAAGGGCTGTACACTACTGAATACTGACGGTTGTAATCGTACTCTGTGCTACAGTCAGTGCTGTTCTCTAATCATAATTATTGCAAAATAAAGGTTTTATGTTGATATACTTTTGCAAAACACTGTTCCAGTGGCATGGTGTACCCCTTACAAAAAAAAAAGCTCTTCAAATGTTGCTCAAAGTAGATTTATTTCTACATACAGTACATCGTGTTCATACGTTGATCTGTAATCTTGATCTCCAGTGTATATGTCTTTGCTAAATGTATGTGACAATGTCCATGCTAGCCTCATGTATAGTACTAAAGAATCTTATAAGACTTTTCGACTAAACATAAATTGAGTACATAATTGTCCATTGCCTTTTATAAGCTTGACTTTTAAATGAAATTCGTCTTGACTAAATTGAGTAAATAATTTTTCTTTCTGTGGAAATAAAATTATTTTCACGATTTATAGGTATTTTAATCCCAGTCTTATCCAACTTTGGTGGGCCTACAATTTCACTCCGGAACCGAAGGGAAACAGGATGACTGGTTGCCCGCATGAGTTCAAAACAATCTTGGAAAAGGTGCAAGTCTATTACCCGTGTCCTGTAGACCGACCGGACCCCTAGTGGTGCTCTTCTGGACCAGTGCGTGTATGCCAAACTGACCTCGGATTAAAGGCTGTGTATATATAGTGTACAGTCAGTTTTTGTATATGAGGAATATGAGAGAGGTCTAACTTTAAAGGCATAAATTATATTCTTAAACTGAATATTTCAGAACTATAGATGATGGAAAATAATGACTCTTGTCCACTATATTCTTTCGAACGCGTCTGACAAGTTTTTTTCTCCGCTGAATTAACATATTAGTTAGTCCAGCATTTTCTATTTAAAATCCAATCTCGAGTGCTAAAATCAACGATTATAAGACAATGCTGCCATCATGTGGTGAATGTTGGTAGTAAAACTTGGTCCATTCTTCTGTCATTCAATTCCTTTATTAAATTTGTGAGCATAACGTTTCTTCGGCATAGTATAGCCCCCTCCCCCCAAACACAGACACACACTTAAACATTAAACAGAAAATAACTTACTTTAATTTAAAGAACAAAACAAGTGAGAGGACTGTAAGCCTATACGTCCTCACCGTGACTAACGTGACTAACGTTACTAAACTAACGTGGACGCGTGTGCTGTTCGTTCTAGAACGTTCACGATGGTTCCAGAGTTTCCGTTCGGAGGTTTTGAACAGTAAAGGTGATCTTAGAAAACTTATTCACATTCGTCATTTCTAGCACCTCCAAAATATGATAAAGTAACAATGTTTAATTAGCCAAGCATTGTTCCAGGATCAAACACATTTATGCAAAAATATCTGGATGTAGCCAGATTCAAGCCTGGATATTACACAGTACTTTAAGAGTCAATGTGGTCACATTTCAGTTCACATTACACATTACAAACCTGCTAGATCATCTCAGTACTCAAACGACCTTTTATCGGTGTACAAACGTTCACATTTTCACTAACATGTGCTTAAACCGCAGGCCTATTTGAGCTATTTGAGGAGTCGCAGACAATTTGGGCTGGGTTGTTAATGTAGTCACGTTTCATATTCATACTACAAGATATTCATGTCTACTCCTACCAAACAAAACAAACAAATAACAACAAAATAAAATAAGACATTTTTCTGCGTGCAGAAACGTGCACGTCCTCAAATCACTGTTATATATAACGGGACAATCAAGCCCGTTGTGTCTATCGATTCATTTCATTCGAAATTCAGACCGATTTCTAAATGTTTTTTTACATTAAACTAAGGGAATTTTCAACCAATTATCCTCACTACTTCAAAAATATTTTGAAAAATAATATGGTATGTAACATTTGTCGAACTATCAAAACAATGGAAAAATATTAATTTCAGAAAAAACTGCTTGCCAAGTGTTTTCTTGGAAGCGGAAAGTTACACATTGCGTTGCGCTATTCGTGTGCCTTTGTCAGTATCTACCATTTTAATATAAAATATTACCAGACTCTATTAAAACTGAAGGCAACACTCATTTTATTTGTGAGCAAACTTTTTCATTCAGTAAACAAAGTAGAAAAAAATATGAAAATGTTTTCAGTCACAGCCTTTGGTACCAGAACGAGCCAGTTTTGAAACGAACATCGAAACGAATCAACGGTTCACGCGATCAGGGTGTGAAACTGAACCTTCATACTGAAGTAAGATCTTCATGTGCACCAGATCACCAGGACCACCGGTGTATGTGAGCCAGGCTAGAGCAGGGTCCCGGTACCAGAGGGCTCATATAACCGCTGAAATGTACTTGATGGAGGTGCTGGACGCCCAGGGAAAGCTGTAATCCTGCGTGCAGGGGGTCCTGGGGTTTAATAACGTGGCATGGCCTCCCGTCCTTCACCAAAACAGGGATCGCTACCCTTCGTGGAGAAGTAACGTAGCCAAGGTCCACGACTTTCTCCGATCGCGCCCTCTTCATTTTATACCGATGGTTCTGAAACCATATCTTCACCTGGGTCGGTGTCAAACATAACACGTTTGCCAGGTGCTCTCTTTCGGTGGCAGACAGGTATCTCTGTTGTCTGAAACGCCGTTCAAGTTCGTAGGTCTGGGCTTTGGAGAACAGGACTCTCCGTTTGCGTCTCTTGACCACCTCCTCGGTGTCGTCCAGCGGTTCCGTGTCACGGTCCCGCGACTCCTCAGTGGACAGTTCAGGTGTCTTGGCTTCATTTCGGGACTCGGAAAAAACTTGAAAAATACGAAATAAATTATACTTCATGTATTTAAAATTAAGGTATATCAAATCAATAAAAGATCAAGAAAATAACTTGGGTGTGATCATGACTTATATAAATATTTACCCTAATTAAGCTAGGGTTAGGGTTAGGGTTTTTTTTACAATTAGCCTACAGTTTCAAAATGTCTAATTGCTTTAGAATTTAAACATATTTGCAATATAAAAAAAATACTGAATAAAAAAATAAACAAGTACTTACACTGATAATGATAGTCACCTGAATTTCCAAGCCAAAGCGAATTTCTTGGCGGTGACTGTGTTGTGTTTTTTGAGGGACACTGTAAGTCTTCATTCGGATCTTCAGGGTCTCCAGCTCCAAAATCATCATTTACTTCCCGGAGGTTTAAAATGTCACGCACAGAGAATCCCGTTTTCAGACTATGTGACATTTTACAAAGAGACCGATTTAATTTCACACTTTTAGGTGTCTTAGAAGTGACTATATAGCTGCTGATATGAACGCTATGAGTTCTTGGCTTGTCCAGTCGACAGCTCTCTCGAGTAATCCTCTTTGGGCTCCTTTAAGACACCTTGTGTGCTACATCATCGCACCCCGGCGGATCTGTCTGCGACCCTCATAGACACAGTGCCACTGCGAGGGCTTGACCCAAGTACCCCATTTACCCGACTGGTTGGTGCATTTGAGGTCGTGAACAAACTGGACCCGCAGGACAACATCGCTACCTGCAAATAAGAAGCTTACCCTAGAGGGGGGGTCCAGAGGGGGTGTTGGGAGTCAAGTGGACGAGCCCGTGTTGTGTGTGTCTAAATCACCGAGGTTTAGCCTCCGTCTCCGGTGGGATGATGTGATAGAAGCAGAAATATATCGCTAGTCCGTTGGGCTCCTAATTTGCATATCAGAAGTGTTCAGTGAATAAATTGAAGCCTTTTGTATCTAATAATTATCTTGTGCTCATGCAGGAAAAAAACATTTTTGAAATGCAATTGGTTAGGAACATTTAGATATCGCCTGTAATGGACCGTCTGTGCAAAAACGAGATTGTTTGAAATGGCAAGTGGCCAATTTATGGAAACCTTTTGGGTCAATATTTTGCTTCGGGATTAAGTCAAGTAGCATAAACATCGCCAACGACCTATGATGGAGGAGAGGAACAAAACACCTCTCACTTCTGCGTGCTTGCCATTTAAATAATCCTAATATAATCTGGGTTGTTGATACTCACGCTGATCTAAGAGGCTTTCTTCTATGCTAAACTCTTCGTACATGGTAAACTGGAGTTAGGTGGTAGTGATATAATAACATTTCTGGGTGTAAATTATTCATTGGTCTTAAGATGTAATAAATGGGACGGCCAGGGTTATATGAAGCAATTTTTACGTAAAATCTACAGACGGTTCTTTTGATAGATTATGAGGCTTCTTCAGAAATTCCAAGCTCTCATCAAACGTAGAAATTGTCGTTGTAGCATATTAGTAATAGACTAGACTACCGCATTTACATATAACATATACAGAAGATCTGTTTTAATGTCGGGCTGAAGGTGCTGTGTAAATATTCTGGGCGCGTGGATGTATTATGTGCAGTGTAGACATGAGCGAAATGTTACATTTGTTTTAGAAAGGTTTGTGGGTTGTGGTCGTTTTTCTGTGTATTGCATTTCAATTTTCGTATTACATTATCCTAGTTTTGGAGTTTATTTCATGTATGATGTATTTTGCCCCTAACCCTTCGTTCTCGGAGCAGCCTGTGTGATGTGGGTGCTGACGTCTCCCTTTTAGCGCGTCTCGCGCACGTCCTGGGTGGTCGGACTAAGCAAACACACATACAAACCGATTTCTAAGCTGTGGACAATGGGAGAAGTGTAGACAAATGTCTGTCTCCCTTTGGAAGTTTTTGTGCTAGATCAGGTTTTGCATTTATTTGGGGGAGCCAGATAATGGTTGATTGACGCCCCCTCACAATGTGTCCTAACTGTTTGGAATAAATCTGAGGTTGCTCCTTGTTGTCATGGTTCTCTCAATGCAGTATTTCTCCATGTGTGTCTGAAGCGGTAGCCCTGTAAAATCAGACATCTAGTAAGATATTTGAATTTTAAGCACTGAACAAAAATGGCTGCAACCAGGAAAGACAGATGTTATGACTACCACCAGCAAACCAACTCCACCGATCAGTGGGTCAGTTTTGCCCCTTTCTGTCAGTAAATCTCGAGTTAATCCGGCGGAGACGGTGGTGAGTTGGTGAGGATGAGGGGATTCTTGGCTTTAAAAGCAATGATGGACAGATACTGAACCCATTATCGCCAGCATTAAAACTGAAAACAAGTATCTGACTCTTCAGTAACTACCGGTTTTTGTAGTATTGACACTGTATTTAGGTTCATATTTTTAAACACACGCGTATTTGTTTATCTTATCAAGTAAAAGAAATGCTCACGTAAAATAATGTTAAAGATTTTGAACATATGAAACATTTTATTTTTTTACGTATTCCAGGTAAAGGAGTAAAATAACCCTAACCCTAACCTTAATCCTAGCATAATACGCGCGCCGAAATTCGCGGTGGCTCCGCCCCTGCGTGAGCTCGTGCACTTCTCGAATTTTGTAACTTCGCGTGCGCTGCGCCTCAGCCCGATGAACAAAGTCATGTTTGCTGGGCTCATACACCTTTACAAGGTGGAATTAAAGCATTTGTACTTCACTTTCAAGGTCCAGTTCAATATTTCCCAGCACGTTAAACTTAATTAAGTTAAATATTTATACATATACTCGAAATGATTCGCTTTTTAATCACATTATTTAATGGATATTTATTTTCAAAACGCCCAATCTTAACTTCTTCACGTTCTCTCATGTTTCATCCTGGAATTACAAGAGGCTCGTATTTGTTAACGTAATACAAGAGAACTATTCAGTCAGACAGATATTTGTTGTGAAAGGAACAGTGTTGCTAATGAATGAAAAATAACGGCGTAACGTCGTCATTTTGTCAGTAACGGGATAATATAATTAGTTACTTTTCCTGTCCTTACAACGCCGTTGACGTTACTGGTCATTAAAAGCGGTGCGTTACTATATATTGATATACTAATGCCAGTGGACCTGCCCAGGCTAGTGAGGAGTAACAGACCTCGATAGGTCACAGTTCTCGGTGTAACACCTGTTTAACTTAACAAGTCAGTAAGCGATTGGCTAAGGCAGCGTTATGGTAGCCAATCAGAGCCAGTGTTTTTACGCGCGCCGAAGCATGCAAGTGACACAAACGGAGAAGAGGCCGAAATGGCGTCAGGTACAAGCCGAAGAAAACTAGAACTTTCAAGACGATATAAACATTATTTAAGAAAATACTTGAAGTTCCTGAATGTCTACCAGACTGGGTATTTGATTTATTTAATTAAGAATAGAGGTTTTATTGTTAAGTTTACTTCTGTTGTAAACAAACCAGTTGTCTCAGGTTGAGAGAATTTAATTTAATTTCATAGATGTAAATGCACTTTATATAGTGTAACTGTTTACTTTTGCTTTTTTTTTCAAAGATTTGGGATTTTAAAGGATTTTATCCTGCACTGGTCTGTGGATGTGCAATAAATATCAAAAGTTAAACAATTTTCTGATCTACTCATTTCAATTGACTGTGAAAACTGCTTTAAAAAAAACTTAATTAATTGGCATATAACCTTTTTTTAACTGTAACGCAAATAGTTACTTTCCCTGGTAACGAGTTACTTTTATTATAGAGTAATTCAGTTACTAACTCAGTTACTTTTTTGAACAAGTAGTGAGTAACTATAACTAATTACTTTTTTAAAGTAACGTTCCCAACACTGGAAACAAAGTAGTTTCAATTTAAAGCATTTCAAGTACTTTAGCCTAAATTCCATCACTTTTCAAACATGGAACACAAAGCAACATTAATATTCATCAGGTAAATGTTCCTTCCTCTGTTTTTGATGTGTGTTTCTACTACCACATATCGTTTCGGAGAAAATTGCAAAGAATGTGACACCTCCGCCGCTCGTGCAGGTTCGAACAGGGTTGCCAGGTCCTACAAAAATATCCCGCACAAAGTCAGTGTCAAACCCGTCTTTCAGAAGCCTGAACTAGCCCAAAGCATATGTCTGCAGGGTTGCCAACTTTTCAAGATCACTTGAGATTTGATCTTGGGGGGGTGGCGATTGTTGACCGGGGGGGGGGGGGGGGGTGCCGAGTGTAAAAAGTGAGACAAGTTAAGTATTATATCGCGATCGATTCTTTGTGTTGACTTGTAACTCCCGCGGTGGCCCAACTCAAAAGTAGCCCAAAAAACCGCACCCCGCGACCCCAGAATTTGTACCCGCGGCTGGATTTTCAAACAAGCCCAATTTGGCGTGAAAACCGCGAACCTGGCAACTCTGCTCGCGAAAGTATAATTCAGCATTAACACGGCTGGAGTTTCTGGTAACATTGGAAGGACGGAGTGTCCATCTAGCGGTGGATCCCGGATATTTCATTAGATACGCCGCTGATGTTTGCACTGATTTACGGTGTTATTCGTTGTTGTGGGTCGGGTAAGTTCACACGACAGGTTCTTCGTCCTTTCCTTTCATAGGAACATTTTTGGGTCCTGGTCGTGCAGGACTTGTACTTCCAATAATGTCCCTTCACACTACCCATATGAAGTGCTAGTTTGGGTTGTGTGCGCCCCCCCAAAGTGGAATAAAACATTGCCCACGTTTCTGCATTTGCTTCTGCATTGATTTGAGCACTACTACATATTAAAATAGTAATTATTCTTTTCATGCTTTCAATTGTTTAAAAAATAGTTTAGGATTTAGGAAAAGTATCTCCCCTCGTACTGTCGAGATGTTTTCAGTGTCGCGCTGGATTGACAGGGTTCCAGACTAAAACAGCTACACGTGTTTGGCCACACGGGGGAGCTATTAGATAAGACCTGCACGGATAGTGCCTGATAGCGACTATGATGGCGTTTCTCCCTTTGAGGAAACACGCACGCACGCAGATACAATAGCACGCGAGTTGCCAGTTCAGTTGTAAACGTTAGAATTAAGATAATTCAACAGCACCATCTCTTTTAGAGATTATTTCTGCTCAATAGGGTAGGAAAGAGAGCAAACTAAATAAAAGTTCCTAAATGATAGAGCTCAGGAATTCACGACACGTTACGTCGAGTATGAAGTAAACACCGCAGTGTGCGTGCACACACTCGCTCGGCATTTCACTTAACCTATTAAATATGCGTATCATTGCAACAATGAATCTATGGTATACTTTATTAAGTTTTACTTAAAATGGGTTAATACAGTTTCATAGCATTATGTCCTGTACAAAAGCATGAAAATCCTAGTCCGTTCAGTTGGGGACCAGTTTCCCAAATTCCTCGTTTAGTTAAGATGAGTCTTCAGTCTCTCTGTACTATTTAAAGACGCTGTTTGCTTAACGATAGTTCAGGGAAGCCCAGTCCAGAACTGTCAGGAGAGAAGGAGACCAAGTAGACCGAGGCCTAAGCCTAAGCCTAACGCCAAACCTAACCTTAACCCTAACCCTAAACACAAACGTGTTCAACCAGAGTTTAACAGCTTTCCACTTAACCCTAGCGAAGATTCAAGATTCAAACGGCACACGCCACCACACCATCTGAATTTACCTAACAAACACTGGAATAATTAAATAAATAATGATATTAAGTTATATATATATATATATATATATATATATATATATATATATATATATATATTTGTAATAACATAAACAGGCTACATGCAGACTAGGTCTAGTTGTAACGGTTCAAAATAGGTTCGCGGAATTCGTCCGACTGATTTGAATGTCAGTTTCATGACCTAACCATGACCTCCCCATTATTTGCATTGCATTAGCATGTAAAACCTACGTTAAAATGGTAGGATATTATTACTCTTACAGACACACTCTGTCACACTGACACACTGATCTCTTTCGATTATCCTGGAATGCACTTCCTAAAAGGTTCAGACCACTATGATTATTAAGAAAGATTTGCACGAAGGTAAGCTAATTTTAAGACTTATATGATTGCAGTTGATTACAAACTAACAGTCAGAAGTGTATAGTCTATTTGCTGTGACAAAACCAGATAGCTATCAAATGTGAAATGCACGAAGATTTTATGGACATTCGGGCGGGCGTGAACTGACAAACATGCCCTTTACATACCAACACATATAAAATATTTGCAGAGCAAGTGAAGAAAAAATAACACCACGTCCCACGCCCGTGAATAATTATGTCAGGTGTGTTACAGGTGCTGGCCATTAAGACATTTTATAATAAATTAATAAATTTCACGTTAACTTTTTAAAGTCCAGGTGGATTCGGTGTAGTTCCTTCACCTGCCAGCCGGTGGCCATTTTATCACTAGACTGAAAGTCACCGACAGGCTTAATGTTCTGTTTGACCAGTTATGGTTATTTTGGCGTCCTAAAAACTTTGACACAAGAAATTTTATATTTAGAAGGGATATTTTACGACAATTCCTCACAAAGTGAGTTATATTTTAAACAAGAAGTCTAAGCATACGTGTTTGATAATTGGCTTACACGTTGGCACAATAGGCCACGTTCACATACACCGCGCAGGCGCACACTCACAACACTCACTGTCCACTGGAAATTGTAAATAGATTTTTAGATGTAATATGGCCAGCTTACAACAATGCACGTTGAACAATATCGACATCAATAAAAGTTATTCTGAAGACTAAAGCTATAGCTACTGATGCGGTACTCTGGACAGCTGGAATCGAGTGTTTGTTGATTTTATTATGCATACACATTATAGAATCGAATGAATAGAAAATAAATATTTCAAAATAATATAATAGTAAAATACAAACAACTCGATAAATATTGAAAAAGATAATTTTGAATACTTAAGATATTTATTTTATGATAAATCACGTGTGTAAATATAGGCTTCACCTATAGTTAGATTGGCTGATATCGCCAGGAAAACTTTCTGGACAGGCTCTAGTGGCATTTGTTGTAAGTGATGAACTGTATTTTTATGCATTTATTATTTTTTTATTGTTGATAGAATATAGACTGGCTATCTTTCTGCGTGTACATATAAAGGTGTGTAGGTTGGGGAGAGTGTAGCAGCATGCGTGCTGGTGGAGGCTGGTGGAAACGGGGAGGAGTTGGAGACTTCAGGGAGACTGACGTCGAGACGCCTCCGGTTGTTCGTCCACTCCAGCTGAGGGCGAACACTGGGACGAAGATCACGGCAGTCTGTCATCTAACCGGCGGCTCGTTAACGTCTTTCGGGGAAGAGGGTACCCCCAAACGGGAGACGCGAGGATTTACGCTTCTCCAATGCGCAGAAAGGGCAAGACAGCTACCGACGCCTTTCCAGAGTAACTATTAAAGGGGTTGTCATCATATAAAGTCAAATGGGTAAGAGTCTTAAAATGTCCTTAAAATGTTATGAAATCTGAAATGCATGCAATAAATAAACGTTAAAAGTGGCGATGCGTTTAAAGCAATTATAAAATCCAGTTTACCTCTCAGTTGTGTTATAATAACTTGTGTTATGTATTTTACTGTATAGCTCTGTTTGGACATTGAAATGTCCGCATCGCGTGTATTGTTTAACTGGGATATTACATTTAAGTAGACTAATTGATAAACTTCGAAATTAAGTGAAATAAGTAATAACTATTACACATTTGAATATGGATCACTAATGTGCAGTATTTCATTATTACAGAGCAGACGTACGGCGAGGTGAATCAACTTGGCGGTGTGTTTGTTAACGGACGACCTCTTCCGAACGCCATTAGAATAAGAATTGTTGAACTGGCACAGCTGGGAATAAGACCCTGTGATATAAGCAGGCAACTCCGTGTGTCTCATGGCTGCGTAAGCAAGATTTTAGCAAGATACAACGAGACGGGCTCAATCTTACCCGGGGCCATCGGTGGAAGTAAACCTCGGGTCACCACGCCAAACGTGGTCAAAAGCATACGGGATTACAAGCAGGGCGACCCTGGAATATTTGCATGGGAAATACGGGACAGACTTCTAGCCGACGGCGTTTGCGACAAATACAACGTCCCGTCGGTGAGCTCAATCAGTCGCATTTTGAGAAATAAAATTGGGAACCTTTCACAGCCAAGTCAGTATGAGGCCAGCAAGTCGTCTCCTCCACTTCCCTACAACCCTGTGTATCCTTATTCATACCCCAACGCCATCTCACCCACCGGCGCTAAACTCGGAACCCCTCCTGGTGTGTCTGTAGCGGGTCATGTCAGCCTGTCCCGGGCCTGGCCCTCGGTCCACACTGTTAGCAACATTCTAGGGATACGAGCTTTCATGGACCCCTCCGGTAATTTACCATTTTGCGTATTATTTCTGTAGCATTATATAACTAAATAGTATTTTGCTTTTTTAGACATTTTTTTTGTTCTTTAGGTTGTTAAATGTTTTCTAGAAATAATCTGAATAGATGTTTTACAAACTCTAATTTTATATTATTAAAACAATATTTACCTGTTATTCTAGGCTATTTGACAATAAAAATGCCTTGCAATATTAGCCTTCATTAAAGCGAGCGAGTTGAGGGACTGGCATAATGTCAGAAAGGTGTTGTGGTGCCACTATGATAAACTACATGGCACAGATCTATTGATTGACGAGCGGAACACACTATACTAATTATTATATTATTATGTCATTATTACACTCCGTTAGAGATTGATGCCTGTCAAACGCTAATGAAGCGATATTTACATAAATATACATTTTGTATTTGTATTATATATATATATAAATACAACATACGAAATGATTTGCTATTAACGTGTGCTTGTAAACTCTTGATAGCGATTGCTGGTCCAGATGGTTATCAGCAGAAGATGGAAGATTGGGCGAGTGTTAATAGAGCGTCGTTTCCTTCGGCCCATGCAGTCAATGGCATTGACAGATCACATATGGATGCTGATATTAAATACAACCAGGTAAGCTCAATTTAGCATACTGCTTACAATAATTTACATCATAATGTACTACATAAGGTCGTTGTTTATTCTACACGACAGCCTTTTTATTTCATGACTTGCATTAATTATTAAAATAGCCGCATTTAAAAAGTAAAGTCAAACATTTGGACTGTTGTTATTTGTTTCTCTATAAAAGGTTTAGTTACTCAGAAATATGTTGTTTTATTGTGTATTTCCTCGTATAGGCCCATTTAAAATATAATAACACTCCTATTTCCGACAGTCCTCATCCAACCTGTCCGGGTATGTCCCCGCGTGCGCCTACGCCGCCACCAACCAGTACGGCGTTTACGGGCCTCCCGGTAACTACGGGCAACACTGGCAGTCTCAAGGCGCGAGCCTGGCGCACCCGAACAACGGCGCAATGATGCACAACTCCAACATTCATGCTGCCATGACCTTCAAACGACCATCAGACGGTAACCTATTTACCAACCTATTTATACTTCACATGTCATTGTTATCATTATTATAACTTTAATTTATATCCTGAAATTATCAACCTCGTTTACAAAGGTGTCCTGGCCAAGACGGGCAGCAATTCAGATTGGGCTGTAAACAAGTAATAAATTACATAATTATGCTAGATATCCTTAATATCAAATGTTTTTACAACCGGTTCCTTATTTAGATTAGTTTTTTCTTTTACACTTAAAGAAGGTTACAAACATGGGTCTATATGAGACTTATTCGAGAAATGCCTAGTTTGTTTTAACATAATTTAAAACATAAAAAAGGCAATTAAACAATTTTATCATTACGTCGAATTAACTCAATTAAGATTAAGATTTTGCTTTCTTGGATGTATAAGTGAATAAAAAATATTTCGTCGTTATGTACATTAAAAGGCAACAAATAGTTTTTGCAGAGTGCATGTGCTTAGATGGGGGTGTAACAACGGTTGACCTTTATTGGTAATATAATTACGCGACATTAAGATATTAAGAAAGCGCTCACCAGCTGCAGATAACACGTACACTGATTTAAACTCAGCTATTCTCAGATAGCACCCTGTCTGTCGTGCCTTCCAAACACCTTACGATCAAGCTCTTTTATCCCCAACATCAACACGACTGACGTGGCTCGGTTATTTTTCAAGGCCTTACGCCAGTTCCAGTAATCTATGATGCTACTACACCCAACCGCCCTGTCTTTCGGCAGCATCTGTAAAAATATTCACGGACATTTTGTTCGTGCAACTTGGCAGTGAGCGGAATGTTCTGTTAGCTTAGTGTTTAGTTTAGTTACAGAGATGAATTACGACTTATTTGTTCCATAAACCCTTCTTGTTTGATTTTCAGTCGGAGACAGAAAGCCTCCTAGTCCTTTGAGCAAGCAACAGCACGAGGCGCTGAGCAGCGTGCACGCGCTGTCTTTACCCACCTCAGCGTCGTAACCCGGGAGAACCGGGCCGGGCCTTGCAGAAACGACACCGGTTAACACGCGCATAGCCGCTCGCAAGGGCCATGTCAGGATTTCAACAGTAAGTTATTGACTGAATTCAGAATGTTATGGCTAAAAAGCATTAGATGCGCAAATTGTTGCTTTAACTTTAATAGCTGGAACTGTGGGCATTACCACATGGGATTTCTGCAATATTTGCGGTTTTTTAGATTATGTAATAACATTTTATTAATAATTAAAACAATATGATGAAAACAAATTAGTCATATAGAAAATGCGTTGAATGAAGACCGTTGGTTTTCTGTTTTTTGGAATTGGACCTATAATCTTCGTTTGTGAAGATAAAGCTGATATACCCCTGTTCATAAAAATGCTAGCGTAAGAACGGGCTGTTTAACTTAAAGGGAAACGTTCTTACTGTGGCAACCAAGTCGCATCTCTATATTTTTATGAATCCATTTTGCCTAATAAACGCATGTTTAAAATAACAGCCCTCTTGATGGTGGCGCGTTCTTTGTTCAGGTGCTAAGTTGCAACAACCATATATAGATATCAGGTTTTGTTGATAATGATTTGATGGAATTAAATGTATGTCATACATTTTAATTTGAACTTAAAAAATGTTCGTAGCACGAGCTTTTCCTAACGTAGTACGGCAGGTATCTGTCACCTTATTGAAGGAGTCAGCTAGTGTCGTTAATCATGAATTGCTTTTGTAAATCGCTCGTAGCATATTTTTGCTCCTTTTCTGATATGCAGGGGTCACATCTGTCATGACCAAGCACGCACCCCTTAAAAGTCTGTCTGTTTGAAATTGTTTGGAAATTACGGTTTTGTCATTCTCAATAAATTGCGTTTTTTTATTATTGCGTCTTTGTGCATGTTGTTGCCTTTGTGCATAAAAAAAACAATAATAACTGTAGATATTTGTACTATATTTAGTAACAGGTAGTATGATTGAACTGTAGCTGCTTCGTCAGCAGTGCAAGCAATATAAGACACGGACGGACAGACAGGCAGACAGACAGATAGACAGACAGACAGATATATAGATAGATTGATTGATTCCATGGAGTAATTGTAGTGTCCTGTAGTACAAGGTAGGCCTAATACAAGCCACAACGTATCCGCTTTAAGAATACATTTAGGATATATATATTAAATATATTAAATATAGAAGATTACATATGCGTATGTCATCTTGCATTTGTGTCTAAAACTAATCAAACCATATACAGAAAAGGCCTAGTGTATATATATATATATATATATACGTTGTGGCTTGTATTAGGCCTACCTTGTCCTACAGGACATTACAATATATATATATATATATATGTACACACTAGGCCTTTTCTGCATATGGTTTGATTAGTTTTAGACACAAATGCAAGATGACATACGCATATGTAATCTTCTATATTTAGTATAGCCTAAATAGCCTTTGTAATGTAGGCTTGTATTTAACCTTCGCTTCTGGACAACAGCTATTTCGGGTTTGTGTCAAATTGTGTTTCAAGTAGTTATGTGTCATTGTGTATTATCATATTATTTTTAAATGATATTTTAAATAATTGTAACATTCTTTTTATGATCAAATGTGTCGCGGACTGCCCGAGAGTGTGTTGGGTTTGCCAGCGGCCATTAGGCCGTTAATTGCCTAATTAAAGCTTGTTGCCATGTTGGTAATGAGGCGGAATGCACACAGTACTTTAAACTCGCTTCCAAGCAATTATGAAGACTTTCGGGAAACTCTTACAAAAGCTGCACATATCTTAATATTAATCAAATCGATATCGGAAACGGGGAAACTATGGCGCAGACCTCTATCCACACAGTGGTGCGGTGACTGTGCAGTTTCCCTTTTTCCGTAATTCCTTTGCGCCCTTCCTTGCAAATTTAGCAGAACGATGTTTAAATGTACAAATAAATCTAAAAATAAAATATATATTATATATATTTAAACGACTAAAATAACTTCTACTTTATAAACAGTACAGCCAATAATTCACTACCACTAGTTAATTAAGGCTGATCACGTGATTCCTTTGTCCAGGTTCTACGGTCACTAGTCAAGCGTGAACAGCGGGTTATGCGCTATTGAACACGCATAAGTACATTTACATTAGCTATGTTTAATTTATATTTAAGCGAAGGTTTTTTCTTTGTATGTTTTGTCACTTGGGCTTCATTGAAAACGCTTACTAATGTTTTACACGGGCTGTTTTACAGTATGTGGTATGTGTATGTGAATAACCATTACAAATCAAAAACCAAGGGTTTTTTGTTTTAATAATCACTAGGAAAATAAAATATCAAATAAGATGAATAACATTACAATCGTCCCAAGTAAAAAAAATCTAAATTGTTATGAAGTGCAATATCACTTCTATTCATAAACGTGAAGACCAATAATATTGTTTAATTTCCTTTGATTAATAATGAGAATACTCACGTGCCAACAGGCACACGTACACGGACAAAACGGTGTGACTCTTCAGTAAAATAAGTCACAAATAGATTTTATTTTCTACAAGTCTTATGAGCTCCAATTTAGCGGGATATGTTAATCCTGACTTCGCCTTGGTATATACAGACGATGTGCACATCTAAGACAGGATTTGATGAAAAATAATACTAAGGGTTTTCGAAGTGATCAAAATAACTCCGAAGAGTCATCAGGAAGCCAATTTTAGTATTTTCATACATACATAAATAGATAAATACATTTAGTATTTTAAAATAAATAAACAAACTAACTAAATGCGGATTATCGCGCATGCAATGTTTATGACTGTTATCCAATTAAAAACATTACAGATTAGTTACATATCCCTTACCAAGTCGTTTCGCATAATTTATGGTAATGCTACAAAATAGTTGAACCATTGTAACGTAATTCTATATGACTCGATTACGGCTCAAGCTCGGTTATTAAGTTTGTTAACCCACTCCGTCGGAAGTCTTCGGTCATCGGTCTTTCAGGGCTTAACTTCGTGTTTGTTCAGACAAATCCGGTAGCCCAGGTAGGCCTAATGGAAGATGCAACTTGATCCAACAGCAAACAACTCTATCTGAAGGGGACGTGCCGTCACACAGCAGGGTAGACTGGGACCGGGCAAATAGTGCAGTCCACACAGCACAATGGACTAAGACTAGACATGCAGCATTTTAGAGCCACTATGCAAACGTACCAAGTTGCTGTAATACGGTCGAACACGGTAGCGTGATGGCACCGCAGGGGGACGTTAGACAGGATCTAGTTCAACAATCATTAAAGTTAATATTTAATTCATGTTTACACCTGGCAACTTTCTCAGTCTCAATATTTATTGTTTGCAGAAAACTGTGACTGCTAAGCACCCGGGTGCACATATCTCATTTTGAATCGATTCAGTTTATCTCTCCAAGACTTCATCAACATCAGAGCGGGTTTGTCACGCAGTTATTTCCTTTTCATTAAGCACCGACAGTGATCGATGTACGCACGCAAGAAGAAACCCAAGCACGGCGTTCCTTAATCCCTGTTTTAGATTGAACAGGTTCTGTGTGACGCAGTCTGAAAGAGAGCTGTCATATTACACCATCATGATTAATGACCACAGACAGAAAACACTGATAACACCCCACAAAGGAACAACGCATCACCTCCACGTGTTAATTGACGGGTTTACTGTATACAGTGTTATTTTTTTATTGTTCTACACGCCTTGAAGTTTCTGGATCATCTTAAACTCAGCCAAGTTAAACATGATTAGTGGACCAGACAGATGCAGTTCAGGATGTGCAGACGCAGACGCTCAGTCAGACGGCAGGCGCCATGAGATACACTACACACACACACACACACACACACACACACACACACACACACACACACACACACACACACGCACGCACACACCCAAACACACACGCACAAGTATACACACGCATGCACCCAAACACACACACACAGGTACACACACACACACACACACACGCATGCACCCAAACACACACGCATAGGTATACACACGCATGCACCCAAACACACACACACATAGGTATACACACGCACGCACCCAAACACACACACACACACACACACACACACACACACGCACGCACACACCCAAACACACATACACACACGCACGCACACACCCAAACACACACGCACAAGTATACACACGCATGCACCCAAACACACACGCACAGGTACACACACACACACACACACACACACACACGCATGCACCCAAACACACAAGCACAGGTATACACACGCATGCACCCAAACACACACGCACACACACACAGGTATACACACGCACGCACCCAAACACACACACACACAAGTATACACACACATGCACCCAAACACACACACACACACACACACACACAAGTATACACACACATGCACCCAAACACACATGCACAAGTATACACACACATGCACCCAAACACACACGCACAGGTATACACACCCATGCACCCAAACACACACGCACAGGTATACACACACATGCACCCAAACACACACACACACAAGTATACACACCCATGCACACGCTCCATGTTATCTGTGCTCTGTTGCAGAAATTTGTACCTATACAGCTGTTTATCAAACACAGCAGCATCTTTCGAAGACACTGCACTCTAAACATTTACTGTAATATAATTGCAATTAATGTAAATGACTGGGGAGACCATCACAGACATTTTCTTCTTTGACTGGTGCAAACAAGACTTCATGGGAAATGGTGGCACGGTGAACTGTGCACACACACAGTCTCAAGTGGCCAACACAGTCTTAAATTACATTGTTTGTTAACTGCTTTCTGTGTGTGTGTGTGTGTGTGTGTGTGTGTGTGTGTGTGTGTGTGTTTGTGTGTTTGCGTGTATGCATTCATGTATATGTACATGCACGTGTGCGTGTGTGTGTGTGTGTGTGTGTGTGTGCATGTGTGCATGTGTGCGTGTGTGTGACTGTGTGTATATGTGTGTGCGTGTGTGTGTGTGTGTGTGTGTGTGTGTGTGCTCATCCATCCCTCCTGGCATGCATTGTCCAGACTTCAAAGTCAGTTTAGGTGTGCTCAACTGGTTGGAGAGATAACACGCAGACAAGGCAACCCAAAGGCTATAAAATATCATAAATCCTCTTTGTTATGGGGTACTGACTAAACAAATGCACACAGTTGTCATACTGTTGTGCAGAATAATTAAGTTAAGAATACTGCAATGAACATGGCAGTGCAAGAGAACAGACACAGATGTGTACCTGGACTACAGAGGTAATAATACCCACTGAGAGGTGTGTGTGGCCTAAACCCTTAGAGCAGTAAGCAAGAGTGTATTAATGATGTGTTTTCTAATGATGTGCTTTTATTAATGATGTGACTTTGAAGTACACAGAAAGTGAAATTAAGTCGTTTAAACTGAGTCTATTTAATTTAAAGAGAATCCAATAAAACACAATTTTGCATTTGTCTGCTTGTACAAGACACAGATTTGGTTGAAGGAAGCGTGTGTGTGTGTGTGTGTGTGTGTGTGTGTGTGTGTGTGTGTGCGTGTGCATGTGCGTGTATGCACCATGGCTAAGCCTGGCGTGACTAAATGGTGTTCCAGCTCAATGCATGAATTCTCCATAGGTTTGCAGCAGCTCAACACACACACACACACACACACACACACACACACACACACACACACACACAGCAATGTTCACACTCGCACACCCACACACACACAAACCCTCATTCACACATACACACAATCACACACAGAGCAAGAGCACTAATGACTGAAATCTAAAAACATTTTTGTGGTCATAATTGTGTTAAAAGGAAAATGTCTCACAATCACAGCACACACCTTAGCTAATGGCTTCCTGCTGGTAAGCGTGTGGGCCCATCTAGGAGCATGTTGGTGGAATGTGCCTCCATGCTAATGTTAATGTACACTCCAGTTTTAGGGACCCCGTTTCTGCATCAGATTTAGGATTTATAAAATACTTAAGTGGCTAAGAGGCCTAATATCCTGCTGTGCTTCTGTGGTGCTGCTCTGCTATCCTGCTGTACTGCTGTGGTGTTGTACTGCTGTGGTGTTGTGGTGTTGTACTGCTGTGGTGTTGTGGTGTTGTACTGCTGTGGTGTTGTGGTGTTGTACTGCTGTGGTGTTGTACTGCTGTGGTGTTGTACTGTTGTGGTGTTGTACTGTTGTGGTGTTGTGGTCCTGTGGTGTTGTACTGCTGTGGTGTTGTGGTGCTGTGGTGTTGTGCTGCTGTGGTGTTGTACTGCTGTGGTGTTGTACTGCTGTGGTGTTGTACTGCTGTACTGCTGTGGTGTTGTACTGCTGTGGTGTTGTGGTGTTGTACTGCTGTGGTGTTGTGGTGTTGTACTGTTGTGGTGTTGTACTGCTGTGGTGTTGTGGTCCTGTGGTGTTGTGGTGTTGTACTGTTGTGGTGTTGTACTGCTGTGGTGTTGTACTGTTGTGGTGTTGTACTGTTGTGGTGTTGTGGTGTTGTGGTCCTGTGGTGTTGTGGTGTTGTACTGCTGTGGTGTTGTGGTGCTGTGGTGTTGTACTGTTGTGGTGTTGTACTGCTGTGATGTTGTACTGTTGTGGTGTTGTGGTGCTGTACTGTTGTGGTTTTGTGGTGTTGTACTGTTGTGGTGTTGTGGTGTTGTGGTGCTGTCCTGGAATTACAAGAGGCTCGTATTTGTTAACGTAATACAAGAGAACTGTTCAGATAGCTATTTGTTATGAAACGAAGTAGTTACAATTTCAAGCATTTTCAAGTACTTTAGCTTAAATTCCAGCACTTTTCAAACCTGGAACACAATGCAACATTAAAATTCGTCAGGTAAATGTTTTTCCTTTCTTTTCTGCACTCCAGATTTCTGTATTTAACTATCCACCACTGTATTTCCCGCTGTTGGGCGGTGCTGGATCAAACCATTTTCCAGTGGGAGGCGGGGGTCTATGCACTTAATGGAAAATATGCAGATAGGTAAAAAACATATATGTTTTAGCCATTGAGCTTATTTTGAGTACAGAATTTTATATTAATGAAAGATTTCTAGATTATTTAAAATTATAGACTTTAAATAAAAAATAAATTGCTGGGCTCTTTGATGGGCCCCCCTGGCTCTGGGGCCCGGGACAACAGACCCGGTTGTCCCCCCCCGTCGACGGGGCTGGCTGTACTGTTGTGGTGTTGTGGTGCTGTACTGTTGTGGTGTTGTGGTGCTATGGTGTTGTGGTGCTGTGGTGTTGTACTGTTGTGGTGTTGTGGTGCTGTGGTTTTGTGGTGCTGTGGTGTTGTACTGTTGTGTTGTGGTGCTGTGGTGTTGTACTGTTGTGGTGTTGTGGTGCTGTACAGTTGTGGTGTTGTACTGTTGTGGTGCTGTGGTGTTGTGGTGTTGTGCTGTACTGTTGTGGTGTTGTACTGTTGTGGTGTTGTGATGTTGTGGTGTTGTACTGTTGTGGTGGTGTGGTGTTGTGGTGTTGTGGTGCTGTACTGTTGTGGTGTTGTGGTGCTGTACTGTTGTGGTGTTGTACTGTTGTTGTGTTGTGCTGTACTGTTGTGGTGTTGTAGTGTTGTACTGTTGTGGTGTTGTGATGTTGTGGTGTTGTACTGTTGTGGTGTTGTGGTGTTGTACTGTTGTGGTGTTGTGGTGCTGTACTGTTGTGGTGTTGTACTGTTGTGGTGCTGTGGTGTTGTGGTGTTGTACTGTTGTGGTGTTGTGCTGTACTGTTGTGGTGTTGTACTGTTGTGGTGTTGTGCTGTACTGTTGTGGTGTTGTAGTGTTGTGGTGTTGTACTGTTGTGGTGCTGTGGTGTTGTGGTGTTGTACTGTTGTGGTGTTGTGCTGTACTGTTGTGGTGTTGTACTGTTGTGCTGTACTGTTGTGGTGTTGTAGTGTTGTGGTTTTGTACTGTTGTGGTGTTGTGGTGTTGTACTGTTGTGGTGTTGTGCTGTACTGTTGTGGTGTTGTACTGTTAAGGTGTTGTGCTGTACCGTTGTGGTGTTGTAGTGTTGTGGTGCTGTACTGTTGTGGTGTTGTGCTGTACTGTTGTGGTGTTGTGGTGCTGTACTGTTGTGGTGTTGTACTGTTGTGGTGCTGTACTGTTGTGGTGTTGTACTGTTGTGGTGCTGTACTGTTGTGGTGTTGTGCTGTACTGTTGTGGTGTTGTACTGTTGTGGTGTTGTGTTGTGATGTTGTGGTGTTGTGCTGTTGTGGTGTTGTACTGTTGTGGTGCTGTACTGTTGTGGTGCTGTACTGTTGTGGTGTTGTGCTGTACTGTTGTGGTGTTGTGTTGTGATGTTGTGGTGTTGTACTGTTGTGTTGTGGTGTTGTGGTGTTGTACTGTTGTGGTGCTGTACTGTTGTGGTGTTGTGCTGTACTGTTGTGGTGTTGTACTGTTGTAGTGTTGTGCTGTACTGTTGTGGTGTTGTGGTGCTGTACTGCTGTCACACACTCTCTGGTTTCATGATATCTCCTCTCTTTCCAGAGACCAATTTGAAATTTGATATTTTGAAATGATGATATTTTAAATTAAAAAAGTGAACTCAGTTATAGTTCTTTATTTGAGTTTGATTCTTTGCAAATCTACAGTTTAATATTTAACGTTGGCTTGTAATATGAAGTTTCTCACCAGTTTCATCATCAATCTTGCACCGTGTTGTTTTACTTTTGAAGTACAATTTTAACAGTAAAACGCCTCTAAACCTTTACAGATAAAGGCCTAGTTTAATTTTCCTACAGTCAAAATTACATAGGTGAAATTGCAATACATGTGAATTATGCATCTTTAATCATTGTCAGTTATTTTATAAGCATAATCACTATACCAAAGCAAACTGGTTTGAAAATTAATTGGTGCGATGGAAGATGGAAGTGCTATCTGTTCCAATAAATGCTGTAGATTTTTTTGTGATAATGTTACAGTTTTTTACGACCGCTAACGTGCGTTTCCCAATACTTGAGATACAAAACTCTAAACACAGCAACACATTTATCTCATACAAATAGCTAATATCCTGTTTAAAAGCGCATTTTCTTAACTAATTACAAACTCTGCATTTCACAACGCAAACAAAGTTTTCTCTTTATACACCAACTTTGTTAAAACACAGCAAACCTGGTTCCAATCATTCTTTCAAACACTACCACATATTCTCTATTCGAGATGAACATAGTCAATCACTGCACAACCACTGTAAAAAAAAACTAACATTTGATGGCAATACAGAAACAGTATTACATGTAATATTTTACTCTCTCCCAGCAAACAACAGACATTTTACAGTAACATCTGTTGTTTCCTTAGTCAGTTCATTTTTACTGTAATCCGCTTCATTTGGACTTTTTTTTTCAAATTTACATTTTTGGCAACATACTGTCTACACAATGAGTGATATTTACTGTTAGGTACTATATGGAATGTAGATTAGACAATGTAACGCTGGGTGCAGGAGGCAGACACCACGACGATTACGGTGCACAATCAACGTTTATTGGACACAACAAGAAATAGCTTGGTGCGGAGCGCAAGTAGCACTCACTCACGCTGACACGTAGCTTTAGACAAAGACGAGCACACGACACTGCGTGAATGCACATTAAATAGGTGAGTTACACAGACCCACGTGACCTCGAGACAAGGCACAGGTGTAACAAACGAACACGCTCATAAACAACCCACACCCACGGAAGTACAAACATGGACATAACTGCACGCAGACGACATAATGACACGCCCACAGGGAAGGGTCCGGAGCTGTTCCGTGACAGAACCCGCCACCAGGGGCTCGCTACCCCCGGAGCGTCCCGCGCAGCTGGAAAGCCCCGAACCAACACCGACGAGCAGGTCCGGAGCCACCGGGATCACGAGCCTCCGAGAGCCGTCACCCCCGACGGCGGGAACCGCCCCGAGCAGCTCTAGCACACCCTCCCTGGGAAGACAGGGGAGAAAACATTAAACATGGGCACGATGACAAACACACACACTGGCACAGTAAACACGAAGGGCACAAACGGGAACAGTGGGTTAGGGAGACACAAGGGGACAGACAAAAACACAGGAACACAGACATTCATCCCCGGAGCCACGCCTCCCGCCTTGGGCACAGCCTGGAGCGGCGAGAAAGCTCCGGAGGCTGGAGACGCTGCAGGAGGTGGTTTTCCTCCTGCCTGTTCCTCCCGCTTCCCGCCAGGTGCCGCACGGCTGGCGGATGCGCTGGGTGCAGCGCGACTTGTCGACCGCTTGGGGGCCGTGTTTCGGGCGGACGCGCGAGGTGCAGCGCGACTTGCAGCCCGTTTGGATGCAGCACGACTGGCGGGTTTCGCGGCGACCTTCCTCCCGGGTCCGCGGCTACCT
>NC_135219.1:24094031-24179031 GCF_052324685.1 Brachyhypopomus gauderio
TCTAGAAGTGCTGGGCTGAATGTTAGCAATCGTTTTCCCGGTTGCCGGTGGATGGCTGTGGCTGGTGAGGGCGGCGTCTGGGACAATGATGATGCTTGTGTCCCGACCTCTTTCTTTGTAGATGTCTTGTACAGCAGTCAAAGCAGTTTGATTGGTGTACTGCCACACCACACCAAGATGCTACTGGGCAGAACCTTCACCACTGTACATTTGTGGAAGCCAGTCAGGAATCATGGAGACAGTGAGACTCAGACCACTTTGATAATAGAGGTGCTGATGGGATTTCTTCATAGAAGTGCTCCTGTGCTCTGTGGGATGCCCTACAGATGTGTGTTAGTTTCAACAGTGTGATACCATACAGATGTGTGTATGGTTAGTGTTAACAGTGTGATTCCCAACAGATGTGTGTAATATTGTGTGTTAACAATGTGATGCTGTACATATGTGTTTAGGGTTTGTGTTAACAGTGTGATGCCCTACAAACGCCACGACTTGTGTCGGCAGACAAAAGAGCTTAGAAGAACCTCTCACCTCTATCAGGAGAGCTTTAAAATCCATGTGCCATAATAATATCATAATCCCTAAACCAAATATGTTAGTATTATTTTGTCCATTATAACTATTGGTTCTCGAAATACTGATGATGAGAAGCTCAGAAAGAGTGAATATATATATATATATATACAGGTTCTCTCTAAGCTCGGTTTCTGGAACGGAAACCCCTGAATTTTCGTTAACTCTTTTTTTCTTTTTTTTCCCTGTTCAGTCAGCTATTTGTTGTGAATCGAAATACAGTTACAATTTCAAGCATTTTCAAGTACTTTAGCCAACATTCCAGCACTTTTCAAACCTGGAACACAGTTCACAATTATAATTTGTCACGTAAATGTTCCGCCGTTCGCGGAGGTTCGCGCGAGGGGTGCAGAGTCGCGCATTACGTTCACTCGCGAAAGTATAAATTTTGCCTTAACTTGTCGCTGATCACCTACAGTGTTTCTTGCACAGCTCACACACAAGCACGTACATCCACACGGAATTAACAAAAACGTAGCGCTTTCAAAATAAAAGCATCACAGTTGTATTGCACGCACGACATAGATATTTGTTAAATTTATGATTGGCCTCTCGCGGGCCGGACAGGGACGCACAACGGGCCGGATGTGGCCCGCGGGCCTTGGTTTGCCCAGGTCTGCTCTAGCAGAATGATGGTATGGTGAATGTGTGGTACGGCCTGTACCAGAGATGTATAGTAACGAAGTAGAACTACTTCACTACTGTACTTAAGTACTAAACTGCTGTATCTGTACTTTACTGGAGTATTGTTTTTTTTCTCCTTCTTCCACTTTTACTTCACTAAATATTTTCCATTAGTTTAATACTTGTACTCCGATACATTTTTTACGTGCTGTATAGTTACTGGTTACAATTTATTTACGAGCCGAGCGTAAATGGCGAAATTCTAAGTTAGAAGTGTATAGACTATCATGGAAAATCAGCCTTATTGAATATAAGCATGCCCTCCATACGGCAAAATCCTCATACTTATCAATAAAAACAATTCAGGACTCCTATTTAAAACTGTTTCTAGCCTAACGAGGAGTCAAGAACTAATCAATTCAGTAATTCACAATTCACTGCTCTTTTGGAGTGAGTCCTTCTCCCCAATTGTTCGTGAGGAGCTTATTTCATTGGTAGGATCTGCTAAGCCTTCCACATGCATACTAGATGCCGTACCAACCCATCTACTTAAATAATTACTGCATAGCAATTTAGAACATTTGCTTACTATAATTAACTATTCTCTGAGCCTGAGCATTCCCTGTTCATTTAAACTAGCAGTCATCTTTTTAAAAACTAGCAGCCGCTAATTACAAAACCTGGTCTTAATCCCCAGGAACTGTCCAACTATAGGCCAATCTTTAATCTGTCATTCATATCCAAAATTTTACTTCACAACTCTTCCTTCTTAAAAACAGAACATGTCTTAGAGTTATTTCAGTCTGGATTTAGACCCCATCACAACACTGAAACTGTACTGACTAAAGTACTGAACAATCTCTTAATTTCCTCTGATAAAGGACACGTTTCTTTTCTCATACTGCTAGACCTCAGTGCTGCTTTTGACACCATTGATCATATTCTAGTAAATAGGCTGAAAACATTCATTGGCATAAGAGGTCAAGCACTCTCCTGGTTCAGGTCCTACCTGACAGATCGTTACTGATTTGTACTAGTAAATAACGAATGCTCAGAGCATTCTAAGGTAAAATATGGCGTCCCACAAGGATCTGTATTTGGCCCCATATTATTCTCATTATATATGCTACCACTGGGCACTATCATTCGTAGGCATGGTATTAGCTTCTATTGCTATGCAGATGATACTCAGTTGTATATGTCTTTCAATCCGGATGATATCACTACTACTCTCAAGATTGAGAACTGCATCCAGGACATTAAAAATTGGATGGCGTCTAAATTTCCACAACTAAATTCTGATAATACTGAGGTGCTGATTCTTGGGCCCAAAGCTGCTAGAAGCAATTGGGCTGATATTCCCCTTACCCTAGATGGTTTTTCAGTAACACCTAAATCCATCACAAAAAGCTTAGGTGTCACTATTGATTCAGATCTTTCATTTGACACATATGCAATGTCACTAAGGCTGCCTTTTTCCATTTACGTAACATCACCAAGCTGAGACACTTACTTTTGTTAGCTGATGCAGAGAAGCTGGTTCATGCTTTTGTCTCGTCAAGATTGGACTACTGTAATGGTCTTCTAATAGGATGCTCTAAACAGTCCATAAAAAAACTACAATTTTGTACAAAATGCTGCAGCTAGAGTCCTAACTAAGGCTAGAAAATTTTGACATATTAGTCCCACTCTCGTGGCATTACACTGGCTTCTGTACAATATCGAATTGAACTTAAAATTCTTCTGTTAACCTATAAGGCGTCCTTCCTCTTGGTCATATATTTCATCATTTCAACATAAATTTTCATTGTTACGCAGATGACACCCAGATTTATCTCACTACCAGTTCTGTAAACAATCCACCCACTGCTCATATTGAAAACTGTGTATTAGAAATCAAAAACTGGTTGAAGCAAAACTTCCTTATGTTAAACAGCATGAAGACTGAGCTTATCCTGATTGGCACCAAGTCAGTCCTGAGTAAAACTCCTCCATTCTCTCTCAACATTGACGGTGTACAGATTTCACCTGTTACCCTGGTCCAGAATCTGGGTGTCCTCCTCGATCCTGCCCTTAGTTTCACTGCCCACATAAACTCTGTTGTAAAAACTTCATTCTTCCACCTGCGCAATATAGCAAAGATCCGGCGATGCCTCTCTCAGTCTGCTGCTGAGCGCCTCATTCATGCTTTCAGTTCAAGCAGGATAGACTATTGTAATTCACTGTTGGCTGGTATTAGTTCTTCCTCTGTGCATAGGCTTCAAATGGTCCAAAACTCTGCTGCTCGACTCCTCACTTTCACCCGTATGCATGATCACATTACACCTGTTCTCCAGGATCTTCACTGGCTCCCCGTTACATACCGGATTCAATTTAAGATACTCTTACTGACCTACAAAGCTCTAAACAACATGGCTCCTCCTTATCTGTCTGACCTCCTACTTCCCTACAGACCTTCTAGATCTCTTAGATCTTCTACTGTTGGACTACTAAAGGTACCCTCATCTAAACTCTGTAGCTTTGGTGATCGGGCCTTTTCTAGACTCGCTCCTCGACTGTGGAACCCCCTTCCAACTGTGATCAAACAGTCTCCCTCTCTTTCCACATTTAAATCAAAACTTAAAACTCACCTCTTCTCTCTCGCCTATGATCTCCCTGCTCCATAATTTTCTTTGTACTGTTTTGTATGTTTTGTATTATATGTTTCTGCTTCCTTATGTATTGTAAGCGTCTTTGGGTCTCAGAAAAGCGCTATATAAAAATAAAGTATTATTATTATTATTATTAAATGGTCTTGCCCCACAATATCTGAGTGAACTCATTGCTTACTACAACCAATCTCGCCCTTTGCGCTCACCTGGCTATATGAAGTTCACCTCTGACCACGACTTTGCAGTATTACAGCAGTATTATGTCTAAATATCTAGTTAGGACAAAACTAGAGTGCTCAATGAACTAAGTTAAAATCACTGTAACTCCGGAATATCATCTGTAGCGTTTTTATGCGTGTGCCTGCTGCTTGCATGTGTTAAATGAAAATGAGCACTTTCTTCTTTGATTTACAACTTTGTCCTACTACCTGATTAACTTTCTGTTCCATCCCTGATGTGTGAAGAAACATCTGCAGAAAAGCCACACCTCATTATAAGTCGCATGGTTCAAAGCGTGAGGGAATAAGTAGCAGTTTATAATCTGGAAAATAGGGGTAGCAATCGCGGGGGCTCCGCTGTGGCGGGTCGAGGTGACGGTCCGCTCTTCAGCTCTGTTTGCAGGGTTCATCCACCTTTACAAGGTGGAATTCAAGCACATGTACGACACTTTCAAGGTCCATTTTCAATATTGTCCAGCACCTTCAGCTTAATTAAGTTAAGCACGTAGTCGTCTGTAACTGCACCAGCCTCAATTTGTCCAATTAGACTGTTTATTTCCTCTTTTATTCTGTTGTGAAAAGACATTTCTGCTGCTTTCAAGTCCAACTACGAGCGATTGCTTCTGACTGGAGTCTAAGCCCCGCCCCAAATGCAGGCGAGCGTTCCTATTGGACAGTGATTAGATTTCATACTGGCACGATTACAGTTTCGCAGAGACACACAGTGGAATACAATGACGTTCAGTCGATTGCATTTCAAGGTGGCTTCTGGCACGAATTCAGCGTTTCTTTCTTTAAATACAAATCCACACACACTGGAGCTTTTACTTTTCATTGTGGCATGTTTTCATCACATCAGTGTTTAAGTCAATCTCGTGATCATTACATTTAAAGGAGACATTTATGTCAGAAATACCGTACGGTGAAAAGCAATACCTCGGTGCCGTGATTACATTTCGAGCTGTATTATATTCAATTCTGTTTTTTTTGGTTTTGAATGGTAATTCTTGTGTATTGTTTTTCAATAAAGAGATAAAGTGCATTGAAACGTAATGTAATAGTGCTTTTGCATTTCATTGTGGCACGTATTCTGCATGTTTGTATGGAAAAGCAATGCATTTTGTGGATTGCATTTCCATTTTTGCCTAGTAGCGATTACATTTCGAATTGGCACGGAATCTTTTCCATACTGGTGATGTCCATGAGTTCAAGACTTCAGGCAGTCACTGTCAACAAAGGGTTTTCAACAAAGTATTTGAAACAAACATTTTATTTACAATTATTTATTTTTCTAATTACTTTAGAGCTGCTGAAATTAAGGCATTGTGTTTAAAAGATGCTTTAGTTCCTCCCCAAATGCTTTAGTTTATGCAACAATTTTGTTTAACCCACTGAATTAAAGCTGAAAGTCTGACGTCTGAACTACATCATTTTAATTGTGGTAATGTACAGAATACATATATATATATATATATATATATATATATATATATATATATATATATATATATATATATATATATATATATATTAGGGGTGGGACGCGATCAAAAAAATTAATCGAATTAATCGGAAGCTTTGTAATTAATTAATCGAAATTAATCGCATTTTAATCGCATTTCAGTATTTAACATGAGAAATATTAATTTAAGTTTGAATGATGAATGAATCAATGAACATAATCATAAACTTCAACATCTTGTTTATTTTTCCACCAGTCTACTACATAGACCAATAGATGAGTGCAAAAAACAGTTCAGAACACTGGAAATTTTGACCAAAAATGTTGTTTAATTTTGGAAGTTTTGCTCAGGATATTGGAAGAATTGAAGTAAATCAGAAGATGTTTTTCAATACCATTTTAGATGGTATATTTTTCTTTAATTTCCCAGGCCTCTGCCACAGGGATCTCCATAGTGCCTATAAGTGGTGTTCTGCATGCTCAAAGCAAATGACTGGATCTTCATCATCTATAATATGAGCTGTCACAGACACCAAGATAATTCTTGTTGCTAACAGAGGTCCAGTGATCCCCAGTCAGAGCCACATTTGTTTCTTCACAATAACCTGTTTTACTTCCCTTTCCTCATCATACAGCTGCTGGATTTTCTTCGACATTGTCTTTCTGGACGGCAGTTCTTAACTTGCATCAGTTGACACAATTTGCAGTGCTTCTTGTAAGCCTTTAGCTTCGACCACAGAGAGCGAACAACACTGTAAATAATATGACGCGTCACGTATAAACGCGTGCAGAGTCGCGCGCGACGGTCACTCGCGAAAGTTTAATCCAGTCTTAATGGTCCAATGAAGGTAATTTAAAAACCAGGGGTGAGTTTCCCAAAACATTCTTAGCGCTAAGTACATCTTAACCTCGTACGTATGAACGAGGTTACGAAGTACTTAGCGCTAAGAACGTTTTGGGAAACTCACCCCAGGACATTTCCTCACTTAAAAAAAAACCGCGACGCCCGGGACAGGATGTGAAATACGGACATGTCCCGGAAAATACGGACGTTTGTTCACCATATCGTACTAGGAATACAATTAGCAGCTAAGTGGCTAAGTGATCATTACTGACCTGCGCGTTAGCCCCAACATGTTTTGCGTTGGTGTAACGAAGGGTGGAAGTGCTCCTGTGATAAGCGAACTCCTTCCTACATAAAGTGCAAATAACACTATTTTTGTTTGTACTTCCATCTGGAAGTTTCTTATATTTAAATTTCCCATCCACCAGCGTAGCCTCTTCAGTCATCTGCATCATGCTCATCTTATTGTGCGTCCATATAATCTGTATGTCTGGAACTCGTGCACGGAGAAACATTCCACGGTGCAAAAGTGTCTCATGCGTTAAAATGCGTTAATATTTTTAGTGCGTTAATTTTCCTGTAATTAATTAATCGAAATTAACGCGTTAAAGTCCCACCACTAATATATATATATATATATATATATATATATATATATATATATATATATATATATATATATATATATATCTACCTGTCTAGCTGTCTGTATATCTCCAGGACAGCGTGTGGATCAGGCTGCTCACTGAGCTAAGCGGGTGTGGGTTGAGACAGGCGGGCGTCTCAGAGCTTTTGTGTGCAGCTCGGTGTGAGAGAGAAGAATCTGAATGAGGGCACATTCACCGCACGCCCCACCGAGCAGGATGTGTGCGGGCCGCTGCCGTGCCTTCTGGGTAGTACTGTGGGCCACCGCCGTGATGGCATTGTCCGCATGAATATGTGGTTTGTTACAAAAAAAGCAGAAAGGAAATGGGCAAAGGAGGCTTAGTGGAAATGCGGGCTGATACCTGCAGTGTGACAAAGGAGACACTTACCACACTTACAGGCAGGACTCACTAGACCAGGAGCTGAACTTACTGCAGCTAGAGCGCTTGGGATAAAGACAACGCTTCCCTGGATGGAAGAAAATTTAGGAGCACAACAGTGAGTCTTGGATTAGATGGATATATTGTTCAGGGGGCGTCAGAAAATTTCGGGGGGGCGAACGTAAGTTGTTGAGCGGGGGGGGGGGGGGGGGGGGGGGGTTGGTGGCGAACGTAAGTTGTCGAGCGGCAGAGGGGGGCACCATGTAGCGATTGTTGTAAAATAAATGGGTCTTATTTTTTACATTGAGGGGGCGGGACACCTCGCCTGAGGGGCGACGCCCCCATTCCCCCCCCCCGTGGCGCCGGCCCTGATATTGTTTACTATGTGACTTTTTTGACATTATTTACTTGAAAATAAAAAACTCATTTAAAAAGATGTTTCAACATCTCTCTCTCTCTCTCGCTCTTGTAAACACATACACACCCACACATACACACCCACACTTACTTGTGCAAGTCTCTCTTTTCTATTCTGACAGTTTTTAAAAACTTGTTGTCACAATAATACTCCTGACAACAGTTCCACAGCGGTAAGATTTTCTGCTATCCTTACAACTGTGAACCAACCAAGCAGACAGGTAAGAGCACCTAACTCAAGCGCATTTTCTTTCAGTCTGGAGGCTGGCCACCCCAACACAGACTTTCCCTGCTCCACCACACCTACTGAACCTGATCATTCACAGATGAGCTCCAGACTGAAGTGCCCAATTCAACTCAGTACCATGTTTCGCACCTCAGCATGAAATTAAAGAAAGTGAAAGAATTATATGGGATTGGTGCATGTGTGTGTATATATATATATATATATATATATATATATATATATATATATATATATATATGTGTGTGTGTGTGTGTGTGTGTGTGTGTGTGTGTGTGTGTGTGTGTGTGTGTATATGTGTGTGTGTGTGTGTGTGTGTGTGTATATATATGTGTGTGTGTGTGTGTGTGTATATATATATACACACACATACCTCTGTGTGTTGCAGGGGGTCTGTGGTGTTCCAACACAGACGTAAAAGACTTTTATTATGTTGAGTTCTGATTGGGTGAGTCTAACCGTATGTAAAAGTGTGATTCGACGGTCTTCGACGCTCTGGCTCGTGAACCTTGCTCGAGACCTAGATGTGGGTCGTGTGATTGCTACTGTTAGCAATAAAGTTCCTTTTTTTTTGGTTTCTTTCTAAATCTGCCGTTGTGTTCTTTAGTGGTCTGCTTAAACAGTTCCGAACATAGTGTGTGCAAATACACCACAGGGTCCCTTCCCACGTGTCCCGGTGGGTGCCCTATCTATCTGCAGAGGTCCACTGTAAACAACCATGGCGTACACCACCTTGTCCAAAGCCAGCAAGCGAAGAGGACCAACCCCGTCTGAAACACACCGGGCTGAGTGCCAGGCTATGAGTGATATATAGCGAACTGCACAGACATTCTATATTAAAGGAGTGTTGAACTAAATCACTAAGACTCCGTTTGGGTTCGGTGTTCTTTCATGATGTGTGAACTGCATTAGAGAGAGAAACACCAACACACATCCATTAACTTCATTTATGTGCAGGGCATTAATTCTTAAACAAATAAATTAACTTTATTTATATGTTCTGTATCGTTGATTGCCAGGCAACTCAGAATATTTTTCCTATCGACAAAATTAACTTTCAGTCACCCAAAAACATTTAACAACCCTCGAGTTAAGTATGTTCACGCGCATGATAAAACTCAAGCTATGACCTATTTAACACGAATCTCCACTTTTGTGTCCTAACCTGACATGCATTTCAACTGAAATGAAGCAATCGCGCTCTGGCCTTGCGAAGTTGCATCTACATCATCCCCCACCGCCTTCATGCGGGAGCAGGAAGCCGAGATGTGGACGCATTTCTCTCTGAAGATCTCAGGCTGTGGCTGAAATATCACATGCGACGATCTCTCCCTTCACGCGCTCGTCCACGGGTATTTGGAGAGATTTAAAAGAAACCTCCATGAAAAGGTGTTGCTGCCTTTAGATGAACGGATGAGAAGTTTTGATACACCGGGTTACGTTTATTACATTAACTGAGCAATTCGATAATTAAAAGTCGAGCCGTCAACTACTGGAATTGTGTTCGTAATCACTCCTCTCTGGAGGAGAGCTCAACCTTCTGGCCATAAACATTGGTCACTTTGGACCAAAATATTATGCAGTTTTCAGTAAGGCCCAAAATGGACGAGACCAAAATGTGCTTAGTTTTCCACGAGCAGTAATGCGCCCATAGCATACAAAAACATGCAAGCTACCACTTAAGCCCTTCTTTATGAATGTAGACATCAAGATGTATTGAGAACTACAATTTGGAGACACTTTAGTTAGTCTGTCTGGCTGCTGAATGATGTCCTGATGTCCTGGATGTCCTGATGTCCTGGATGTCCTGGAAGAGATAACAAAGTAGCAAAGTAGTGATCTAGGAGGTTATCTTTGTCTTTCCACGCTAAGATAAGATACTTTCATAAAAGCTAATGTCATTTTTATGCAAATATACTTTTTTGCATCAAATAGCTAAAGAGGAATGAAGCCAGTGCGCGAGGAATGAAGCCAGGCCGGTGAAGAAGAGGAGGGCGGACACGCTCACACCGTGCACCGTGCACACAAAGTGCGGCTGCAGCGAACCACGCTCACTGTAGGAAACAGGAGCGTGGGAGCGCGAGACGGGGCACTGCGCGCGTGCAGAGACCTCGCTGATGACGTACATCCGCGAGCCCTTGCTGAGCAGACGTCAGCTTTCTCCACCTTCTCCATATCTCCAGTAACATTCACACAAGCGATAGTTCGAGGAGTAAGAAGTGCATGCTGAAATAAACTCTGTTTTTCATTCTGATGTATATCAGTGGTAGCTCAATAGCCTACTCCTAACATATTCTCTGCGATAATTTGGCCAATTTTTTATTCGTTGTAGGAATTAATGTCTAAAACACAAAGGTTCTTGTAGCTGCGATTTCCATTTTAGTGCATGAACTCTCAAAAGCAGTCTTACGAAGAGTGCTGCAGAAAAGTGTGTGTGCTAATCTATACTCTTTTGGATTTGCGCTTATCTAAAACGTATTCTCCACCCTTAGCCTACATAATATGTTAAACTCCACCTCCGAATACAGCGCGCAATATGCTTTTGCCATTACAGATCTTCGCGAGGTTTGTTGTTCTTTTTGTCTATTTATGGGCTGCTGTGCCCACACTGGCCCGCGACGTGCGGGTAAGTCCAGGGTGGACCACCCACCCGTCCTCTGTTGAAACAGCGTCCAGAGAGGGCAATTAACCTGCTTCCCCGGGTCACTCCAGCCGCACTTGTTAAATCCATATGAAGGCATGGACGAAGGGGGTTGGTACCACTCTGGCTCCTGTCCAAGTGTTTTAGATCCACACTGACACAGACCCGCCGACAAACAACACGTCCGCTGAGAAACGAATCTAGCGCAGATCATAGAGCAATTCATTAATATGCTACAGGCCATTAATCACTCATCTCTCACGTGTGTATGTTTATGTGTGAAAGGTCGTTTGGTCTGAGCGTGTGCAGCATGAATCAGACCTATGAATCAGACCTTTCAGCTGAGATGGCCATAAGCGGGAACTCCAGGGTGTTAGACAAAATCTCTTATACATATGTTATTCTATGCTACATATTGAGTTCTGTATTGGTTACTGGCAAATTTTCTGAGTTTATGTATACTGTACTATTATATAGTGTGTACAATTGTATGTATACTGTTTACAATTGTGTGTATTTTCTATATAAAAATCTGACAACCATTCACATATTTTAAAGCATTGTATGCCTAATATGTTGATAAATGTTAAAATGTGGCTAAAAATCAATTGGTATTATAAAGTACAATTTAAAGCATCGTTTAATTAATTACTTTAAAATCATTTCATGAGGCTGGCAGACACAGAATATGTTTTAAACATTACATGACAATATACCACAGATCCGACTACTGTTCAATGAAACACACACACACACACACACACACACACACACACACACACACACACACACACACACACACACACACACACACACACACACATTCCATTTCTTGAGAATACGTTCCATTATCAGTTTCTCAGTACTCTGACCACTGTAATGGTGGCTAAGGAGACAGCATACTCCAGGACTCCTGTGAGAATCACACCCCTATGCACAAGATACTGAGTCATTCTGAGAGCTGTCATAACAAAATGGCTGCCAAATCTATGTGAACTGCCTTGAACTGCCCTCATGTATGTAAGCTTGTCATCAGGCCTCTGTTCTGCACACTGGGGTGAATTTAACTAGTTGGGTCCTTACCAGAGACTACAGGCATCTCTTTACTACACTGTTGCTTTGGCTATCAGACAGTGACATCAGTGACAGAATACTAGCACTCTGCTAACTGGACTGTCTCTTCGACACACCCTCACAGTAGATGTTGTCATTGTCTTTAACTAATATACCCAACTCAAAAAACTGAATAGCAGACTGAGACTTTTTGATAAACCCCATCCTGCATTTAGCTGTTCACACTGAGTAGAGAGAGATCACTTATAATCTTCCCTCAGAAGAGAGAGGTGGCAGATACTCCAGGTCAGAGAACTACTGGTAGTGTTTGTTTCTGCAGTGGAGCAGACGTAGGTGGTGGTTTTGGAAACAGGCTTTATGTCAGGGAAATGGAGAGATTTCACAGATGAAAACGTCTTTTGGTGATGCATAATTGTATATAATTTCTAGCTGGATATTTTCCAGCCATATCCTATGACATGTTTGAAATTGACTGTGCCGTTTGAAAGGGAGTATTATTAGACACTGTACACTAAAATGTCAGTAAATGGCAGAAGATATGCAAAACTGGACTATAAAAAAATCTGTAAAAAAAACTCTTTCCTGACTAACAAAACGTTCTATATTGTCTGCAGATCAGTCAGCACTGATGATGCAAAAGAAAAATGCACCTATCTGTAAATGTGTATAACTGCAAGTTTACTTAGTCCATACAGTTGCCCCTGTTCAATGAAATCAAATATTTCCAAACTCATTTCTAAACAGCTTGGACGTTTCCTGTTCTGTTCTTCTCTGAACCACTCGCCTACCTATCTGAAGCTCCTCTGATGGAGAGGAAGCCCTGCACCACCCTCTCTCCTCCATGCACTGCTCCATAGATGCAGCTTCTGCGTAAGAACACCTCTGATCTTCTATCACACCCCCTGCTGACTTTCACAGTCTCTGTGCTGCTATTTTAGCATTTAAGGGCTTCCGATAACTAGTCACTGTAGGATGAGTGGGTAAAAATCCCTGAGGAAGGAAAGAAGCACCTAAGTGGGTACAGACAGTCTTGGGGGAGAGGGCGGTGTGGTACTGAGGGTTTGGCTGGTCCTCGGTGACGGGGTCTGTGGGACACTGGCCCGCAGGACAGGACGAGGTGAGGGGGTGAGTGATGTTTCTACTCCTGCTCCCGGGAGAAACGGTGAGAAGACACACAGCCCGCATCCCTCGCTCACCTTGATAATGAGCCTGGGAGAGGCGGGGGCCATTTGTAAATGCCCATGAGGGTGATAAAGCCTGTCATAACTGCCCCTAGTCAAGCACCTGGGTTTAAGAAAGCCCTGCACATAAGTCTTTCTTATCGGATGAGATTGAAATCAGGATTTGGTTGACTTCAGGGTAAAGTCATGTTCGCCAAAACGTTTTTCACTTCACACATAGACATTCCCAGAATTCCTGTGTGTATATGCCTGGTACCCTGATGCTTCTTAAAGAGGAGTCAAGCATTTCTCATTTGGGACCAATAAGCAATGGGAAAAGGGTAAATCAGAATGAAACCTCTGTGTGTGTGTGTGTGTGTGTGTGTGTATGTGTGTGTGTGTGTGTGTGTGTGTGTGCAACTGCATATTTCTCTTGTCCTCTGTGTGTGTGTGTGTGTGTGTGTGTGTGTGTGTGTGTGTGTGTGTGTGTGTGTGTGTGTGTGTGTGTGTGCGCGCGCACAACTGCATATTTCTCTTGTCCTGTGTGTGTGTGTGTGTGTGTGTTTGTGTGTGTGTGTGTGTGTGTGTGTGTGTGCGCACAACTGCATATTTCTCTTGTCCTGTGTGTGTGTGTGTGTGTGTGTGTGTGTGTGTGTGTGTGTGTGTGTGTGCGCGCAACTGCATATTTCTCTTGTCCTGTGTGTGTGTGTGTGTGTGTGTGTGTGTCTACCGCATGTGTAAGTGCATGGTTGTCTTATCAGCATTAATTACAATGTACACAAAGTTAAGAGCTATTAAGATTCTAAGGACAATTACAATATTTAATACAGATCATCTAAAACTATTCAAAGCCTAAAAAACCTCAGGAGCAAAAAGTCTAAAATAGAAATTCCTGAAACCTTTTTTTAAACTCACTATTTAAACAAGTTTGAGTGGCCTACAACACTGTTGTTACAGATGAAAGCAAACAACTTGTACCAAATCTGTTCCAACTGCTGCAGTGTAATAGCTGTGGATGGAGCGATAGGATCTGCTGAGCCCTCCACTCACTAGACAACAAGACTGCCATTAAATAATACTGCTATCAGGATCAGGCTGGTCAAACTTTGATGTTGTTGGTTTACAGAGATGGGCTGTAGTAAATGGGGAGCTGGGACAGGAAGGCACTGCGGCTTTAGGGCCTGGGACAGGCGACTGAGAGGCAGACTAGCTTTACGATAGTTGACCATTTCTGGAAACACAGGCCACCACGGAGCTCTTTAGAAGATGCATCAAAACTGCAGATTCTAAGATATTCCACATATAAGAATAATTTGTGTGTAATCTGGCCCAATCACAACCATAGCAAACTCTCACTTTAGCTCACAAATGAGCTTTGAATGTGTAAATGAAAGCGCTCAAATAAAAAGCTGTGTGTGGTCTGAAGGACGGAAGGGGAAGCCAGTTCTACCGCAGTCACATGGTACTAACCAAAAAGCTTCTTTGCATTGTTCCAAAATGACTTAGTTAACAAAGCAAGTCTTTTTTTTTGCTGACCTTCAAAGCTCAGACACAACTCCTCTTTCATTGGTCCACTGTGCTTGTCTGATGACTATCCCAATCAGTAAAGACGGATTTATCAAAACCATCCAGGAAATTCCCAATTTTACATCTGAGGCCCATCTCCAAGTTTGGCTATTAAGCTTGGCCGAGAGGACATGAATTCCCAGTGGCCATAGACCGTTGAAGAGGCAGTGATGCACACCGCTCAGAATACACCATTTGATGTGAGGCTCACACAGGCAGATGAGGAAATGACAGGATGAATCAAACTAGGGGGATGATGAGTTTCCTGCAGCTCCACGGGTGCCGAGATACTTCGCTACTGCTTCTTTACCAACGTGATGGAGTTTCTGGAAGCCCAACGCAGAGGGAGTACCAACCAACACCAGAGTTCCTCCCTTAACCGGTTGGCTTTGTGCTTAATGTTGGTGATAGTACTTTCAAAATGGCAAGATGGCCCTGAAATCAACTAACTGAGTCTGTCTGAACGTGGTGCCAAATAACTACATGTCGGTTAAGGGTTTTTTTTTTCAAGTCTGAGTTAAAAGTGGTTTTCTTTTAATTTCATTATCAGATCAGGCAAAAACTGAGGAGCAGATGATGTTTATTATTGTAAATGTCTGCGTCTGTAATTGTGTAATCTGGAGACTGTTATCTCATGAGAATAGGCCCAGCTACTGTAGAGAGCGCACGTGGGGGTTTTCCAGTTGTGTCGGCCATGTTTACTTAACCTCCACAACCATTAGTTTAGAAGGCAGCCAGTAGGTTCCAGCGCTTTAGAGATGTAGCCCTGTTAATTTAACTGTGTTAATGGGAGGCTGTTTGAAGGCCCTGTTTGCTTTCACTAAAGCCTTATCAAAAGCTTTGAGAGTAATTATGGTTTGATGTAATGGAGTTTAGATTTGAACTGACTGCAGCGATTAGGAAACATACCAACGGAGGACCTGAATTGGTTTTCATAAGCCTGGGTGGCACAATTTCAAAAGCTGGCAAGACTGCCAGAAAAAAGAGATTAAAAACAGTGGTGCTATTTTTTTCTTTACATTTACTGGAAAGCAACAAGATACATCATGCTTTAATGAGCTCTTGAATATTTTGTTTTGCTCTCGTTAAATGGACACTTGCTTGATGGTGCATGTCTTATAATGCATGCACAAACAAATCAGTTATGGTACAAACAATTCAAAAGAAGCATTAAAATATGACTCTGACCTAACCTTCACCCTAAACCACTTATCAGCATTATTTTTATTTAAACTACATCAAAACAACACTAATGACTCTAGTCATTATGAATACAGAATGAAAACAGCCTTATTTTTGTCAACGGAAACATCCAAGCCTTGTCTTAATGTGCAGGGCCCGAATTGGCAATTTATTGTTATTTGTAATTAATTGTAATTAAGTTACCTTTTAAATCTACAGCATTAAAATGGTGTATGTAATGTAATAACGCATCTGGTGACTTCAGGTTGCTTCTCATATATGCGAATGGCAGGTATATGCACTATGGGATCATAATGAGGAGACCATGTCTTTCTCAACACACGCAGACATAAGATGCATAGAAACCTATTCAAATTAATAATTAATTATTATAACTAATTCATTGCTATGGAGGAAAGTGGCAGGAGGTCTTCATGTATCCTCCAGAGTAATTTCCTGGTTGCACGTTCATCTCAGAGTTGGAATTATTGTTGGTGCTTAAACTACCTACAATTTAGTTCGTAACTGAATTTCAATTATTGTTGGCACTTACACTAGCTACAATTTAGTTCATAACTGAATTTCAATTATTCTTGGTGCTTACACTAGCTACAATTTAGTTCGTAACTGAATTTAACTTATTGTTGGCGCTTACACTAGCTACAATTTAGTTCGTAACTGAATTTCAATTATTGTTGGTGCTTACACTAGCTACAATTTACTTCGTAACAGAATTTCAATTATTGTTTGCGCTTACACTAGCTACAATTTAGTTTGTAACTGAATTTCAATTATTGTTGGTGCTTACACTAGCTACAATTTAGTTCCCATATTTTGAGTTTTCATAAGACGGCCCATTGTTTTAAAAGACCAAAGGAAAAATTTCTCCAGGTTTTCCTAAAGTTGTGTTGTTCTATATGTTCAGCATATGACTTGGCAGTGTTGTAAATGAGAGGAGAGGTCTGGGAGTGTTTTCGTACTGTACAGCCTGAGGAACTCTAACACAACAGTCTGACCATGAACAGTAAGCAGAGTGATGGCTTTCCTCACTCAAGTTATTCAGAACACATAAGATATTTCAGCAGTTTCATTACAGTCACTGTAATGGCTTCATGGAAGTTACTTGTTTAGCGAATGGGTGTGTGTGTGTGTGTGTGTGTGTGAGTGTGTGTGTGTGTGTGTGTGTGTGTGTGTGTGTGTGTGTGTGTGTGTGTGTGTGTGTGTGTGTGTGTGTGTGTGTGTGTGTGTCTTTAACTGCCTTCAAATGTCCATGTCCAATTGAAAATCTCTGTTTTGCATGCCACCAACTTAGAGCAGTTTTTCATTGATTCACGAAACCAACCAGGCAACTATCTGGGATAAGATTACAGTGTTCTACATTAATCAAAATACTTTCCATGTTATTTTAAAAAGTGAGATTTGTTAAGTCTTCTTGGCAGTCCATCCATCGCCTTGTTTGCAGTAAATGCACGTAGGTTTTAATTAATATAGGCTACACAAAATGTTATTTGAATGTGTTTATTTATGCAAAATCTAAAAAAAATTAAAAAACATAGTCGTTTTTGCAGAATAGTCAATGCGCGCCAAACCTGTATCAAATAATTAATAATTTATGTCATAATATACATATATATTTACTCATATGCATATAATGTATATTTCAATGTCATAAGTCTTAGTGCAGGTGTTATCAAAATATAATTAAATATATATTATAATAAATAATATATATATAATATAAATATAATTAATAAATTAATGTAATTAATTTATCAAGCTAATTCCGATCGTCATACACACACGACAATATAAAGACAAAATATTACGACAATATATTCACTTTTTTATTTTCAATAATTAATGTATTAATTTCATTATCTTCTCTTTTAGATTATGTTCTATGCTTATTTGTTAAAAGGCTTAAAACATATTCGGCTTATTTTTACAAATATATTCGGTCAGAATGATATAGTTATCAAACGTACTGGCTGAAAGACAGAGAGTCTGTAAGCTAATGCTTTTAAGGATGAGTCGCCCAGAATCAACGGGAGAAAGACACTCAGTACCTTTAGTCCGTGACACGCTCCAGTTACGATGAAAGCCTCTTAAAAGGTTTAGTTTAAAACGACTGGACAGCACCCGACTACAGGTCATACACTCACTCACTCACACTCACACACACACACACACACACACACACACACACACACACACACACACGCAAGAAATCTCTAACAAAAATGGTACAGCCTGCAAAATATTTGAATATTGAAACCTGATTGCTTACGGTAGGTGACACAAATTTGCCAGTCAAAACACGTGTTGTGTTCGATATTTCAACTTATCCATGTATGTATAGGCCTAGTTGTTAGTCCAACTTCACTCGAACATTACCAACTCTGACATTCAAGTATTTCACTGATAGGCTCATCAAAAAGTTTGATATTATTAAGACTCATTGGGTCAGGATATTCTTGGTTCTTGTGTTTCCTAGGGAGTGTATCGAGCCCTAGAGCTACAGTCTTTAAAAACAACGAACTGCGGAGACCAGACAAGTATGGCTACCGAAAGAAAACCATGCCAAGAACATTTTGTTCTGTGTCAATCTTATTCTGTCTTCAAGCATGGCACTGTGTTGTTCATTTCACGCTATGGATTATATGCCTGCTGTCTATTTAAATGTTTAAATAATAAGGATTAATGCACTTAATAAGGTCCTTAATTTTGTTTATATATTTTGTATTGCAGTAAAATCTCTATTTTATTTTTAGTATGCAATATTGCCTAAGCGACTGTATGAATCCTGAACTTAAAGACCGAGGATGAGAGGTTTGTGAGATCACATTCTAGACAACACATGCAGGCGTCTGGGGCCCACCGCACACAAAACCGAACCGAACTGCAGAGGACTGCGGTCATCATTCAACACCGTGGCGATGGTCTCACATAACGACTCTCGCTCAGGTAGGGCAGGTAGCAGGTACCGTCGGGTTCGGAGCTCCCTCGGGATCACCCGACAGCCCAACACCTCACCACAGGCCTACAGCAACACCGCCACCTGCTGACTCCGTTTGGACCTTAAATCCAGAGCGAAGCATGTGGTGAAAAGCTATAAAAAGTGTTGGTGTGTGTGTGTGTGTGTGTGTGTGTGTGTGTGTGTGTGTGTGTGTGTGTGTGTGTGTGTGTGTGTGTGTGTGTGTGTGTGTGTGAGAGAGAGAGAGAGAGAGAGAGAGAGAGAGAGAGAGAGAGAGAGAGAGTCTGTTAATTATCTGTATATCAACGTGTTAGAGATGACTGACCTGTAGCTTATTTTCAAGTATTATTTGTCGTTTCATGTAGAAAGAGAGTTTCATAGTGGCTGAAAGACGATAAAATCTACTATAAAAGTTCTGTACAGGAACAGAAGCAAGTTTCGTACAGGTCCAACATAAGCTGGACGAGAACTTTAAATATCTCGGGGGATTTGTGGCTATCACTTCAAAGCTCTCCCCAGATCAGATGGGTCATCTGTTAACACTCGTAGGGGTCTGAAGATAAAGCTCTGTAAGCTCTGCAGGCAGGTGGAGAGTGAGACCAACACGGAACCACGAGGGCGGGATCCTCTCGCAGATCCCAACCTGATCCGCTATTGACTCTTCTGGAGAATCACTTTCCGGTCTGGTCTCCGACAACTTCAACAGCTAATCTGTGAGCTCTGCTGTGAAAGTGCATCTTTAAGAAGAACATTACATAAAACCGCGGTGATAAGATTTAAAATCCTTGAACAAAGATTATAATGCTTAAAAATGTGTGAAGATCAAGAACAGGTAGGTGGCTGCAGGCTGGAGAACTCACACTAAAGCACCTGCAGGAGCAGCGTGTGTCTCTCTGAGCATCATCTTGTGAGGCCCGGGCAGCCTCTCCTCACATGGCGCTGAACGATCGGAGAGGGAATTAAATGGAAGTTGTAAAAATAGATGAAAAAAGAGAATCCATCCCCGTTTGGCTGTGGCGGTGGTCCCGCTCGGTCCCGCGCGGATCGTCTACAGCTGAAATCACTGAAGATGTTTGTGTTTGGAGGGAAAATTTCACATCTATCATTCGCTTGGGGGGCTGGCGAGGCCCGGAGCCTCTCCACGTTGGACACAGCGGTCCACGGTACCAGGGGTTCGTCTCACCGAGCTTTAACTCACACTCGGCCTCGTTTTATATCGCAGTTGCTGATGGCGCAATCGTCTGCTTTTATGCCACCGCAGTGGTCGCAGCCGTGCCTAAACCCGTCCTGTAACCTTCATCATCACTCTGTAACATCGTTAAAACAGATGTGATGTTAAAGTCGGAATCAAAAAGCTCTATAAAATGTGTCTGTGCTCACGTTGGTAATAGAGTCGGATTAAATGCAAATGACTTCATGTTCCACATTACTGAAATGCCAATCCTAACAATGAGATCATATTATCGTGATCTCTTTCCCTTTTTGCCTACTGTGGTGGTTTGTGTTCCGAGAATTTAATTAATGGCTTCAGTCCATATAAAAGAGGCGCGAGGTCATTAATCTTCAGTAGTTTCCGCCAGGGTATTAATCACTGGAGAGAGAGCGCGCGCGCAACTCTGTTAGGTCTCACTATTAAAGTCACTGGAGTGTGACGTAGAGGGATATCCTGTGACCTTTTATCAGACGTTTCTGTTAGTTGTACACCTTATATCTGACTGCACTCCAGTGAGAAGGAGAGACGTTTATGCCTCATTTAAACACTGCTGTACATCAGTATGTTCAGGCTGAACAAATAAACAGCAGTATGTAAAGACCATTCTTAATACTGGGTCTTTGGAACTAGACTGGGTCTGTTTTAGTTTTTTTCCAAAGTCAGAAAAATGCACAGATGAATGTATTAGCTCAGGGTCAGGCATGGCGAATGAAGTTTCCATATTTACCTCCGTCAGTCAGACACATGTGGGTGGACTCTCTATAATTACAAATAAATGTTTCGGGACTTCTTCTAGCCAACATGCAGTCATTTACACAAATACCTCTCCTGGAACCCACACAGTTCTATCTGTATATTTTGCTTGGCCACAAACAGAAACTCGAATCTAATTCATTTGTGTGTCCTGCTGTAGGACGATTTAATATAGAAACTACAAAACTCACAAGTGCAGTATAACCCAGTGGAATGTTCAGAATACAAACCAATAGGCCAAATGTGTGATGTATCTGCACTGCTGGTGGAGTAGTGATGGAGCACTGTGGATTGATGGCTACGTCCAAACGCTACGTCCAAGCGCTACGTCTCAGCTGCAACTTGCTTCACTTCCTACTGTTTTTCTGTCTGTTGGTGGCCCAAGCCCTAATCGGCCCAAGCTCCCCGAGTGGCCATAAATTGCTCAGATGAGATGAAGTCCTTGTGTTCCTTCCCCAAACTGCTGAGCAAAATGTGCAGGCCTGTGTTTTGACAGCCCGAGGCCCTAAATCATTGTTTTATGACGGCCAGGGAAAAACGCGTCCATGTTCTTTGCTCTGATTTATACTCATTGGAGCCTGGAGAATATGATCATTTGGCCCAAGCAGATGGATAGAGAGATACCACAGGGCTGTGTCCCACACTTTCTCACCACATCCAGGACAAATGGAGTCCACATGCTGAAGTCCACATCTCCTCGTGTCTTCACACCAGCTGCATGCGGTGAATAATATACTCACTCTGGTAACGTCTTCAACCATCGAGACCATCGAGAGACGCCAGGTAACCGTCACGGTGTCTTTCCGCTACACTGTAGTTGTGTTAATGACGTGTCTACGCATTTCTCTTAGATGTCAGTCTAACGCTGCAGATTTAGGGCCCGCTCTCCAGTGGCACCGTGTCCTGCGGAGTCCACTGAACTGGGTTAACTGGACCGGCTGTTCTGGCTTTGGACTGGACATAAACTCTACAGGCTGCGACCCGAGGGGAGCATGCGCCACACTGATGATATAATCATATTCTTCTCCATCTGGGCCTCAGCAGTGATTTACACCTTCTCAGTGGGACGACCTCAGAGAGAGCGAGTGGTTGGCAACCGTTTGGACAATTCTTTCCACCCTTTTAAAAAAGAATTGTTTTATCTGAGTGAAATGCCAAGTGTGTAACAGGGTGTTTTGAGCTCAAAGTCTGAAGGACAAAAAGAAATAAAAGAACAACAAGCAAAAAAAAAAAAAAAAAAAAACGGCAAAGATTACGGTTCTGGCGCTATTGGGGTTCTGGGGTTTGGGATTAGGATTAATTTCTGTTTGCAGTTTCTTTCACACCACCAACACACTCGATGCTTCCACACAGGTCAGACCTTCTTGTGGTTTTAGCGTGTTGGAGGTCATGGCCTGTCTCCCAGGCACTGGTGGTCGGACTTGTGGGACACAGGATGGCCAAACCACAATGCCACTCGCTCACATTTCCAGAAGGCCCAGTGTGAGCACAGGAAGCTAAGAAATGTAAACAGTGTTTTGGGTTAAGCTAACAGATGGTAAACTGAAGAAGAATTGATTCTGAGGGTCTTCAGTGCAAACCCCCTTTTTTAATGTACACTTTTATTTATTTATTTATTAATTTAACAAACTACAAATAAAGACAAAGATGTTCCACGTTTATGAATTTTACAATAACTGAAAATCGTTTAACACAATTATTGTTATGATTTTTGTTGTTTTGCTTGTTTGTTTTTACAGCTTTGCAGTGGGAGGGCATCCTGACCCCGAGATGTCTCCATATCCCCAGTCAGAACCTGAAAACACACACATGAATTGTGTCTGCTGACAGCCATTACAGATGCCTATACAGCAATAGACAATTCAGAAGAAAAAAAGATCAAATAAAAGAGACACACATAGCCTTGTGTGCTCAAGGGCGAACACAGTTATGACCGTGCTGTAGGTACAAAATGGGTTTAGGGGATGTTCTAATGCATGAACATCCAGGACTAGCAGATCTTCACAGCAGACGGCGTCCGCCACCCCCTCTGCAAGCTTGGCTCATAGACGCTTGATTGACAGCGCTGTTTCAACATCTCTCCCTGAAGCAGACTTCAAACGGTGTGCAGAGTGACTGAGAAGTCCCCATGGCCGTCTCCATCAGGTGTGCAGACTGAGCGCTCACCGTAGACGTCTCCATCGGGTGTGCGGCCGTCTCCAGTGTTTTCCCACGCTGCCCGCCACACTGGGACGCAGCCTGGAAAGCCGTTTGGGCACACGGACGCAGCTCTGCGGACGGCCGCCCGGTAACCCCACCCCACCTCCACCCACCCCCTCTACACCCCCACCCCCCGTCCTGCTGTAGATGAGTTTCCCTGGCCGGTGTCTGGCTGCCTCTACTCCGCACAGCTCATGGAGACTTGCAGAGGATGTGAGAAGCAGCAGGAGCTGATCTGGGGTCAGTTTTCCCCACAGATCGCAGTGTCCAACTCCAGTCCTAGAGACATATTGATGATTTTAACTGAACTGAGTGTTCTAGCTTTGGGTTGGGGCTAAATTCCATTCCAGCATGGTTAAAACAACAGAATAAGCCAGAACTCCTGCATAGAGCCTGAGGTGATACAGCAGGCTCCTCCCTCACTAGCTCTCTGAATCGTTTTACCCATTTGTTCCAGCAGAGGGCGCCATGCACTAGTGGCGACAGCGATTATGGTGTATTTCAGGGAAACGCTCTCTGCCCTGCCAATAGCTTCTAAATAAATAACTTCTAATTTATAAAATCGTAAATTTGCTTCTTACCAATGTAAAGGTTTATTTTTTCTTTTTGTGGCTTATTGTTCGGGTTGTCTGTACCAGTGGGCTTTTATTGGAATGGGTGTGCATGTGTATATGTTGAAGTGTTGCTTTAGTTTTAGATTAGAGTGTAAAGCAGAAGAGGCAATGTTCAGAATTGGAATTGAAACTCGTTATACCACCACCGAGAGCTGTATTCTTTGCTGTTTGTGTTATTTACTAATAATACTGTGGTGATAACAGCCAACCTGTAAATTTATGCCACAATTTAAGACAATGTCCTCGTCTTAAACAGGTTTCGTATCATATGAAGTCCTAAGAAACTAAAATTATAATGCAGTGGAAGTGTTAGATCTGCGCATGTGCGACTATATTCCTCCGTAATAAACGGTGTAGTCCAGCCGTTGAGTTGTAGTTCACAGATTACACAAGGTGGCGCAATACCATAAGATTTGACACTTCATACAATCCAGATCGAATAGTAAGGTACCAAGATAACTCTGATCATATTCAAATTTCAGCAGCAACAACAATGATAAAAATGAAATATAATTTCAAATTGCTATATATCTAGACCGCGTGATTGTAACTGTAATACGTTTATATGTGAGGAACAGTAATCATGTCTGACTATAGCATAGCAACTCCATAAAGTCTACATTTTTGATCGATAATTTGGGTAAATATAAAAACAGAAGCAAATGAAAGTAGCTTATTCTGTATCATACACAGGCCCACATTCCTATTGGACTACAGTCTACGTTTGCTCGCATAAATCCACTTCAGTTAAACCAGTTAGACGGGAGGAGGTTTGATCCTGGGAATAGCCGCCAGTTGTTCAAGACTTTCTTGGCTTAGGACTTTTGGCAGAAACGGTCTCGATGGATTTGAACACAAAGGTACAGATGTAGGAAAACTATGGCTGTGGCAGTCAGTGTAATAGAAACACTCTGTGACTCTGATCACTGCAGAATGAAACAAACCAATGATCTTCAAACAGCGTTCCTCATAGTCCAGTGTGAGAAACCGAGATGTGTCAATATTTTCCGCATCGTGGCCGTAAGATGTATTTATTTTAATTTTAACGCGCTGAGCATTTGTCGTCATTACAATGTTCATACCATAGGTCTTAGTTTTTATAATAATATTTCCGATTTCGAATTTATAATAAGACCTTATAATAAGGTGAATTATTTATAATCTTAGCTGTACTAGTCGCCCCCTATGATAGTTATTCTAATTCATTCTGATAGACTACAGAAACATCAAATCTGTAGTTTTACTTTTTAGTTTTCAGTAATTCAAGAGCTCTGTAAAATAACATTTGTGGCATCTCTTTGGTCTTAAGTTGCACAGAATAGACTTAAAACGTCAGAAGAAACCATCAACGGCACCATCTAGTGGTCTCTAACATCAGGGTAATATCTACACCAGTCAGACAGAAACTAACATTAAGATAATACATTAAAAATGTTAACGACTTAAAAATAGTGTTCCCTGTTTCTTTCTTTACATTTTTAAACGGTTTAATTTACTTGAAACTAAATTGCAACCAGACTACAATATAATGGGTTAGGGCTACAATATAATGGGTTAGGGCTACAATATAATGGGTTAGGGCTAGGACTACAATATAATGGGCTTCTATGGGCACATTCAAAAAGACAGAAATAAATATCCCAAAATATTAGTTGATACCAAATAATGTCTTTTATCTGGTGAGAAATTTATAAATATCTTTACCTCATTATTAATTCTGGCACAGAAACGTAAAAATCAGTTCGACTCCATTGTGATCTATTATGTGTTTTTAAATATCTTAAATATAAACCGCTTCAGTTCAGTTTCTTACACACTTCAGTTGTAGCTCCTATTTAGGCTCATGTGGAGTTTGGCATTTGAATATATTTTATTTACCTGAAATAACTATAAGCAATTAAATTAAATAAAAAAACTAAAATGGGCAAAAAATAACAACAACCATTTTGAATATTTTTAAATGATCAGGTTTAATATTTATTTCTTGATCATTCAGTAGCCTATTCAGTGAATTCGGTAGCCTACAAATTCGGTGTTTAACTCCTTTTGATTGTTTAACTATTTATTTTATTTAGCTTATTTGTCTATTTATTTAATATCTCATGTAAATAAAATTAAAGAACCCTTAAAATCAGTTATTTACAGACTATATTACTTAAATTTGAATGGGTTTATCCATTGGTGAGTTTTGGTATCTGTACAAGGTGCGCGTTCGATTAGACTTAAACTATAAAATGAGACTCTGATAATGTAATGTTTACCAGGCCCGTGTGAAGTGGCGCTGATATGTAAATTCAGCCGTATTCTTTAGTGCATTTGCATTCGCCCTCTTAACCAAACACTGCAAGCCTCCAATTCAAACAGCTTGAATGACGGTCCCCTCTTTACGGCCCACTGCAGTAACGGAGAGATTCAAGGAGCAATTTAGGGATGAATGAGATGATTCAGGTCAGATCTCCAACCTGCGAGTGTCACACCCGCAGTGATGATCTGAACGAGACTTTACCTTTTATCATCTATTGTGAAATACTCAAAGAGCCACAGTTATTAAATTATTTAAAAATATTTTTTATTATTGCTTTTAGTACAAGTAGACTAATTGTTTTAATCCACAATTTGGTGGATTTTCATAGAAGCAGTTGGTAGTCAAATGCAATTATAAAATAGAAAAAATATATACATTTATTCTGTCGTAAGTCACTTGCCCCGGGTTTTACAGTCGACTGAAAACATGACGTGAAGTCAAATTAAAATTACGATTAATATTTGCCCTTTTTGTCCGCCCAATTCAAAGAAGGCTTGGATTAAACCGAATACTGGCCTAAGCGAGTATGTTAATAAATAAATGCATCTGAAAGTTAGTAAAAAAAAAACAGGCACATTTAATGGTTTAATTTCTGGTGAAGGTTGACTCGCAGTAAAATGTCACCGTCTACTGTCTGCAGAGATCCCATCACTAGCAGTAAACAGGGTAGACTACGTGGTGTATATGTCACTACTCTCTCTCCCTCTAGCCGTCCTTATTTTCTTCTCTTCCTGTCGTCTTCCCTCTCTCCAGCGGTCTGTTTGCTCTCTCTGGGCAAACAGATTGTAAAGCTGCTGATAATTTTCGCCCTGACAATGTCATTTACAGCTGTCACCTCCGCCGCGCTGCCCTGTTTGCTTTATTAAAATATGAGGAGAATAGACCTCCGTGCGCATTAAAAATCACACCAGTCACTTCAATCCACATCAGTCCACCCGCATCACTTCAATTCACCTTATCTGAAATTCATAGGGAGGCAAACACTTTTCTCCGCTGCTTCTCCGTTGCCATGGAGACCAAAAGTCTCAGAAGCGCGCAGGAGAGAACGTGAAATGGCGGGAAAAGCGACCCGTGATTCTCAACGAGGTCCTCTCATTTTAATTTTTGTCTAATTGTATTTTTTAAATATATAACATTCTATGAAGTAGGGCCTATACATTTGTTTTTGCATTATACACGTATGCATTATATTTAATTACAAAAATGATCTGGTGTTTTCTAAAATATGATATTCATACTCATATTCTTTAAAGGTATAAGGGGACTCATATTTAATAGGCCTAATCATGAATATAAATAAGAAATAACAAGGAAAATCTTATTGAACACACAGTGTTCCACATTGCCACATGTTTACTGAACAGCAAGTAATTGGTGAAAACCCTGTATGCTCTATACACTGACCCGGTCCAAACCCGAACTGGAGTGAGACACTTCAATCACTTCAGGTGTGAGGTGGACCACTGTGTGTTAAAAGACAAAACCACAATGGTGGTTACCATGAACAGACACCTGGTCATCAGTACCACGGTCTGAACATCATGCATCAGAAGAAAATGCGTTGAAGCTTGAATCAGTTTACAGCCCAGTTTGGAAATGGGATTTGGGCCCAGCTGGTTTGACTTGAGTGAGCACAGTTCTCCAGTGACGACCAGCACCAGACGGTGACCGGCAGGCAGGTCTGTCCTGCGTTCACCAACATTCAACAATCACTGTTGAAGGACTGCAGTGTTGAGATCATTAGCACTGAGAAGAACCCTGTAGATCACCCCGCGTGTGCTAAAGACCTCCTGTCTTTGGTGAAGGTGTGTAGCAGCAGCTACACCTCCTCCACCTGTCTGGAGAAGCCTGGCGAGACAGTTGCTTCATGTCCTCGGGGCCTGGACAGTCTTCAGGAGACTATGAGACCCGTGGATTCCAAGTCGTAGCAGGAAACTTCACATCAGAAATCACAGTGTGAGTGAACCAATCTGGACAGTTTCCCAGTTTTATCATAACTGAGTCAGAGTGCTGAGATCCAGCCTCACCTCCGCTAGGATGTCCTGAAGCAAACTAGGAAACAAGATACCTGTATACAGAAAACTAATAACCACTGTTTACTACTAACTACTGCAAACGACTGATTATCAACTACAGGAACGTTTTGCATAAAGTTTACTTTGGAATTTCGTTAGTGACTAAATAAAAAGGCATTCACACACACCCTATTTTTGTGTGTGATGATAGAAAAATGCATGTAATTCCAAAGAGCATACACATGATTTTTCCCCACAATTGCATTATAAAACAGGGTTAAAAAGAGAAGACAGGTGAGAAAAGACCTCTCACAGGTCATCAAGCTTGCACAAACGTAGCGGGCATATCTGAATATTTGACAGTGGGGGGGGGGGGGGTCTTTAGGAATATTAAGCAGGTTTGAAGTATGCGGGAGAGGCGCGTGGAGTGTGAGGTGTGTCGCGAGCACCTTCGGGCTGCATCACCCCCGTGATGTTTGTGTCGCCTCATGATCGGGTTTCAGCTTGTGATAAAACTTATGAAGTGAGTGTTTTTCCGTTTTTATGTCAATGTTTGACAAATCTGTGCCTATTGTCCAGAGTTCCACAGACCAACATGGATTTTCCCTCATGATGGAGTTTCTTCAGACCACCGTTCCCGCAGCGTGCTGTAGCTATAAGATCATCAGTGTGTTGGTGTGTGTTATAAGAGCGCCTATTTCGCCACTGCCTCTTTTGAGAGACAAGGCTGGCGTCTCACAAGGCGGCTCGTTTCGTCCTCCACGGGGAAGGCAGGGAGTGTTGCCCGGGCTGTGCAGCGTGCTAGCACATGTACCAGAGCCGGCGCGTCTCTGCTTTGTGTCGGTCTGCGAGAACCGCCTGACGCTGCTTTCATACACAGATGTTGCGCTGTCTTTGTGCACAAGTCCAGAAGCTTGACGGGGTGCTCGCGTTCAAAAACTCTGCTCACTGTACCAGTTGTACAATCACCTTTCACTAGTTCAGCTTTCACTAGTTCACCTTTCACTAGTTCAGCTCAGGCGAAGTGTAGACGTCACCGCGTTCAGGTTGCCTTTATTGTGGTATCCCTCTTAGCAGCGCGTTTTGATAGGATTAACTGTAGCCCTGAGCCCTGTCATAGCAGACTTAGTTCACTAAATGAGGCTTAATGGTGTTAGAGGGAGGGGTTTGACAAAGCTAGGGCCACCCAGGCTCACGGGAGGCTGTTTAGCTGCTTGGGCTGCTAATAATTCACTGATCTAAGGCCATATTATGAATCTGGATAATGATAGGTTAGGGTGTTAGGATTTGCACTGCAAAACTGCTCTCTGATTATTATAAAATGGTAGCTTTTACCCCGCTTTACCCACATTCCAATCATTTTTCCCTAAACATGCAAACGAGGTGGTGAACCCGATCAAATCCAACACTTAGAGAGTAAGAGAAAAGGTGTTGCTAATCTAACAACACCAAAAAGACACAATAAAGATGCAAAATAGCTTCAAATTTATGTCTAACACATTAACTTATGATCCTAAATCTAATTTATCCCTTAAGATTCTAGACAATAAATAACATGGACTAATATCCAACAAGTAGCGTAGGGGTTATTTTATTGATTTTTTCTTTTGGTCAAATTCCTCTAGGACAGTGTTAATAAAGAGATCATGACTATGCATCTGTAGTCCCACATAGTTCATCTAGATCCAGCACCAGAAACTGTCACTTCTCCAAACTAGGAATCATTTTCTTTCTTATAGCCTTGATCAGTGATATAATCTGCAAAAATCCATCCATGTAGGCTGGATACCTTTGGTATTATTTTCAGCTAACTGCAAGCTTTAATCAGTTGAATGTAACATTTGCATTTAAACAATCCACAGTGATAAGATGCAACACTTATTCGTGATGAACAAGTCACTATCAGTCACTGAGCTTTGAGAAGCTTTGTCCTTTTGCATTGTGCGTGTGCTGGGCAGTGTTTTAGGGGGCAGATTGTCAGAGAAGGTCTTTGTATGCAGAGGAGGGTTTATCTCCTTGAGCTATTCTGAGCTGCAGATCAGATCAGGATCAGGCCCCACACACACACACACACACACACACACACACACACACCCACACACACAAATGCACACACACAGAACAGATCTTAGTTTACTTATGCAGTGATCGCTAATATATGAATAATAATTTATGAATACCAGGCAACACACACATGCTCTCAAAGCAGCATTCACACAGCTAGGCCAGGGACGTCTCGGTTGGAGAAGTTGCACGATTGATCACAACATGCAGTAAATAGACTTGTGGAGAGCATCTTGGATGACTTCCAGACCAAGAAAAACCAGTGTGATGAGAAGATATCAAGAATTCTGGTCTGATTACCAAAACCATTCTCACCCAGAACGCAGCGCACAGAAGACAGGCCCGTCAAAAGGATTGAACATTCTCACTTAAAATGGCTTTTCATTAAAGGGTTGAATTTGACTGTAGAAAGTGACTCTAAACGAGTTTGAAGTGGGGGGGGGGGGGGGGAGCAGAGATTTCTCACAGCAACACTCCATGTTTACTTTTTTATTTCAAAAACACAAAAATGTAGTCCAGTTTATTCCCATTATCGACTGACCAACACTAGATACTACATACCAGCACCACGTAGCAGAGTCATGTGACCCTTTCCTCCACGCTCTCTCTCTCTCTCTCTCTCTCTCTCCATCCTCGCCTTGTTTTCAGTGCATATATACCCCCAGGCCGACTGTGTAAACCTTGACATGTGGATGGCGATCTTCCTCATATTTGCAGTGGGCTTTATCAGAGGCTGATTGGGTTCCAGGACAAACTTTTGGGAGAAGGAGAACATCACGGACAGGGCATGAGCCAACAGACCCGGCGTGCCTCCAGCGCCGCCCTGTTGACACGGACCGCCACGGTTTTGCTAAGGCCGCTCTTCAGAAGCCGGGGGCGGTGAAGGTGAGAAGCTTCGACAAACATTCCCACCGTCACCCTTTAAGATGGCTGTTCGGTCCCTTTCTCCAGGTGCTTGGGGTTAATTCTATCTGTTCTATTCACGCTACATTCAAAGTAGGATCCCCTGTGAGTCTCACTTTGAAGCGTACAAGAGTCTAAATGGGACTAAAGGGGTGTGGCTCACTTAGACTACTTCACCAATGCTTAGATAAAGTGACTTTTATCCTGTTACTTTCATTTTATTTCATTGTCTATTCTTTTTTATTTTTTCCCTTCGATTTTTCCTGTTGGCTATAATATAAAGCACCTCGTGAAGTGTTTAGGGCTTAAGTGTGTAAGACTATATTGCCAGTATTCTCCATGCCTGCTGGATCTGAGTGTGCGAGCCTGACCATCTGAGGACCATCTGAGACCCTTTGGACACTCACTCCTGCAGACTGAGGTACAGGCTGATCGTGGCATAGGAGAAAATGACAGCTCCTTCTTCATGCCAAAACGATCCGATCCAAACAGAACAGACTGCTTTAATTTGGTATTTAGAGAAGAGCTCCATTAAATGCACACTGGTCTATAAACACGGCTGTATTGCACCAGTGTGTGTTGGAGGACGCGGGGTGATGACAGTCCAGGGAACGGGACTATTTGCCTGAAGCAAATGCCATGACCACATGTGTTTAAAGAATGACAGATCTGACTGTGGCTGACCTGGGCCAATCAAACACGCACACACACACACAAACACACACATGCACCCACACACATCACACACACACATAAATGCTCGCACATGCACACTTGCACACACACACATGTATACATGCACGCAAACATACTCACTCACGCACACATGCACAAATAGGGAACTAACTGAGGTTCCTCAAGTGGTTTGAGAAAATCTACTGCCTTGAGTCACTTCATGTCTCTTCACATTTATTTGGCTACACTGATTTACTAATTAGGCCCAGTAAATCAGACTGTGCACATCAAATGACCTAAGGCAATCACTTTTATCTGGTTGTCAAATACCTCACATTTCACAAGACACAAGTCAATCCCGCTCTTTAAACACACTAGGCCTTCGCTTCACCTGATCCCTCACGCGAGTGCGCTTCACCTGATCTCTCACGTGAATACGCTTCACCTGATCCCTCACGTGAATAAGCTTCACCTGATCTCTCACATGAGTGTGCTTCACCTGATCCCTCACGTGTGTACACTTCACCTGATCCCTCACGTGAGTGTACTTCATCTGATCTCTCATGTGAGTGTGCTTCACCTGATCCCTCACGTGTGTACACTTCACCTGATCCCTCGCGTGAGTACGCTTCACCTGATCTCTCACGTGAGTGCGCTTCACCTGATCCCTCACGTGAGTGCGCTTCACCTGATCCCTCACGTGAGTGCGCTTCACCTGATCCCTCACGTGAGTACGCTTCACCTGGTCTCTCACGTGAGTGCACTTCACCTGATCTCTCACGTGAGTGCGCTTCACCTGATCCCTCACGTGAGTGCGCTTCACCTGATCTCTCACGTGAGTACGCTTCACCTGATCCCTCACGTGAGTACGCTTCACCTGATCTCTCACGTGAGTGTACTTCACCTGATCTCTCACGTGAGTACACTTCACCTGATCCCTCACGTGAGTATGCTTCACCTGGTCTCTCACGTGAGTCTGGACAGTCTGGTCTTCAGTACACACATCCCACCTTCCTCAGGACTTCAATGACTTCTTCCAACACATATGATGTTGCAGTTAATTACACGCCAATGGCTTCCTCAATCATGTAACAGGGCACATTGGAAAAACTGGACCTAGATGTTTTTCATGTTTTCATATTTCTATCCTGAATTATAAACAGTTGTAATCATTGTAATTATTTCAGATCTATTTAAACTTTTATAAAAAAGATTCAAAAAGTTGGATTAGGACTGTCAGTATAATGCCTATAGTAAAACAAAAAAAAAAATACAGAATAACACTGAAAACTAATGTAATAACAGGAAGTTTTTATTGTCCTGTTGTCTTACCTTGTCATTTTTAAGTGTGTGGTTTCGCAGTAATGCTAATTTACTGCATTGATATTTAAGAGCCTCGTTTAGGAGCACGTTGTGTCGTGAGACCACAGACACTCTGTTTTTTAGTTGTACTGTGCATCTGTTTGATGGAGACCCGATCACCTGACGTACTGAACTGAGTTTGGGGGAGGTGAGGTTACTGAGCATACATGGACCCTTTGTTTACCAACATGAAAAGGTTCGACTGAAACCTGTTGTATAGGTCTGATCAAAGAGTCCGCTTTCTCCTTTTTGTGTTTATACAGCAGCAATCAACTTTTTATTCTGGCTAAAACAAGACTGAACACACAAAGATGTAAATGTTTAAAGTAGAAGTTTAAGTTAGAGATTTAAGTCTGAATTGAGCAGCTTAAATCATTGCTCACGTGTAAAAACGTGTCCCATTAACAGTGGCTGTAGTTTCATGAGGAGACTTGTTATGGTGGTAAGTTACTCAATCTGGACCCTTTGAAGGAAATGGGGGACTCAGATGAACCTTCTGGAATTAAGCTTCTTTTTTTTGCCAAACAACGCGGACCCTAGGCTTTCAACTTCCATTCATTTGATTATTAAACTGAAGCTGAATATGAAATGCAAGTCAAGCCAAATGTTTAAAATATCACTTTTTAGCAACTCTTTATTGTCGTTACTCAGCAGCAACTGACAATATAAGCATCACGGACACTTCCAGAAGGGCTGGAGAAGGGTCAGGCAGCAGGTGCACTTCCGGGTCACGCCTTGGAGATATTCCACAAGCGAGAAGGTGAGAAGACGGAGCTGGTGCCCCACTGGGCCCACGGTGTGGACCGCCCGCGTCTTTACCCGTTCACCCATCATCACCGCCGTGCCGCACCTCTCCTCCCTTCATCCCCCGCCCTCACAGCACGCACTCAGCTTTTGTTTCATCCCACCGCCACACACACACACACACACACACACACACACACACACACACACACACACACACACACACACACAGTCCAGCTGCTGAGGGGAGAGCAGCCACCGTGTTTACCTGAGAGGCAGGTGATTCTGATCCGGCCCACCTGCCGCCCACACACCCCATATCTGCCGCCAACAACCGGCCCACTCCCACTCACTGGATCAACTGGCCCACTCCCGCTCACTGGATCTCAGTAGGATCAACCGGCCCACTCCCGCTCACTGGATCTCAGTAGGATCAACCGGCCCACTCCCACTCACTGGATCTCAGTAGGATCAACCGGCCCACTCTCGCTCACTGGATCTCAGTAGGATCAACCGGCCCACTCCCACTCACTGGATCTCAGTAGGATCAACCGGCCCACTCCCGCTCACTGGATCTCAGTAGGATCAACCGGCCCACTCCCACTCACTGGATCAACCGGCCCACTCCCGCTCACTGGATCTCAGTAGGATCAACCGGCCCACTCCCACTCACTGGATCTCAGTAGGATCAACCGGCCCACTCCCACTCACTGGATCAACCGGCCCACTCCCGCTCACTGGATCTCAGTAGGATCAACCGGCCCACTCCCACTCACTGGATCTCAGTAGGATCAACCGGCCCACTCTCGCTCACTGGATCTCAGTAGGATCAACCGGCCCACTCCCACTCACTGGATCAACCGGCCCACTCCCGCTCACTGGATCTCAGTAGGATCAACCGGCCCACTCCCACTCACTGGATCTCAGTAGGATCAACCGGCCCACTCCCACTCACTGGATCTCAGTAGGATCAACCGGCCCACTCCCACTCACTGGATCTCAGTAGGATCAACCGGCCCACTCCCGCTCACTGGATCTCAGTAGGATCAACCGGCCCACTCCCGCTCACTGGACCTCAGTAGGATCAACCGGCCCACTCCCACTCACTGGATCTCAGTAGGATCAACCGGCCCACTCTCGCTCACTGGATCTCAGTAGGATCAACCGGCCCACTCCCACTCACTGGATCAACCGGCCCACTCCCGCTCACTGGATCTCAGTAGGATCAACCGGCCCACTCCCACTCACTGGATCTCAGTAGGATCAACCGGCCCACTCCCACTCACTGGATCTCAGTAGGATCAACCGGCCCACTCCCACTCACTGGATCTCAGTAGGATCAACCGGCCCACTCCCGCTCACTGGATCTCAGTAGGATCAACCGGCCCACTCCCGCTCACTGGACCTCAGTAGGATCAACCGGCCCACTCCCGCTCACTGGACCTCAGTAGGATCAACCGGCCCACTCCCGCTCACTGGATCTCAGTAGGATCAACCGGCCCACTCCCACTCACTGGATCTCAGTAGGATCCTCGCGTACACGCTGCCCTCGTTTTGACAGGTTCATCTCGATGCCCTAAGCTGCTCAATTCATGGCGAATTCTTTATTCCTCAAGGAAATAAGGAACTTCATTTTGGCCAGTTCATTTGTATGGGAGACGCCATTCATTTGTGCACACCCACAGGAACGTGTGCTTCCCACACAGGCTCAGCGAGCCAAGTGCTCCCTGCAGACGGCAGCTGTGGGTCTGTAATGCAGTTAAGCTCTTATCAGCTCATCTCACTCCAGAGCCATCAGTGAACCACACCACCGCCGTCTCCAATGCACTACACTTGAACCATGACTGGCTCCTGTTAAAGGTTAATGCAGAGTCAAAACTACAGGGGACCACACACACACACACACACACACACACACACACACACACACACACACACACACACACACACACACACCAAAGAGGCAAGGAGTTACAGTTTTCCAACTGTGGCCTTCAGCAGACAACCGGAGTGGTGTTTTGACATGATGGTCACAGCGATATGCAGGGACCTATTTCATTCTGATTTGCCTGCTTCAAGATCAGCATTCAACTGCTATGATAACTGACAGCACAGTTAAATTAAGTCAAAGAATTTCTCAGGAGTGGCGGTAACGGACAGGTGACTCGGTGGACACAATAAAACGAACCTGGCTTTGATCTAAACAGGGGCATATAAATTCATGGGTGCTTTAATCTCAAAAACTTCAAACGTTTTGACGTCGGGTCACTTTGCGAGACAGGTGATCTCATGTCTCTACCAGGACGGCTTTGTTAGATTTGCTCCCCTCCCACACCGCAGACAACAAGACCAGCAGGCGACAGGGCAGGTTAATAGCAAAGCCTTTATCTCCAGAGCCATCTGTGTAAAGGGATGTTGAGCCATAAGTTACTGCACTCCACAGAGAATTTGATGCTGACACACCGCAAAATGAAGAATTCGCAGGCTTGAGTGATTACACGACCTTAAGGGCTTTATTTCCCCCTTATGCATTAGAAACTTATTTTAGAAACACAACTGCTTTAGTGTCATTTCACATGCGATTGACCATTTTAAAGTTCTCTCTGATAGGGAGGCAGGAGCAGTGTGGATACAAAGACGTGGGGCACACAAAGCATGGGAAAGGGAGTAGGGGGTGTAGGGAGTAGGGTATAGGGAACAGGGTGGATGGTGTAGGGAGTAGGGAGCAGGGTAGATGGTGTAGGGAGTAGGGAGCAGGGTAGATGGTGTAGGGAGTAGGGAGCAGGGTAGATGGTGTAGGGAGTAGGGAGCAGGGTAGATGGTGTAGGGAGTAGGGAGCAGGGTGGATGGTGTAGGGAGTAGGGAGTAGGGAGCAGGGTAGATGGTGTAGGGAGTAGGGAGCAGGGTAGATGGTGTAGGGAGTAGGGAGTAGGGAGCAGGGTGGATGGTGTAGGGAGTAGGGAGCAGGGTAGATGGTGTAGGGAGTAGGGAGCAGCCCTATAGGCGCAGGCGCTGATCCTCGTTGCTCTCAGGGCTGTTTCTGGGCTGCACGGGCGGGTCGGTCCTGCTCAGACGTGTCAAAGTGCCTCCAACAGATCTCGTCTCTCCCCATGTTACCTCGCTGGCCGTGTCTCCCACGTTACCTCGCTGGCCGTGTCTCCCCACGTTACCTCGCTGGCCGGGTCTCCTCGCGTTACCTCGCTGGCCGTGTCTCCCACGTTACCTCGCTGGCCGTGTCTCCCCACGTTACCTCGCTGGCCGTATCTCCCCACGTTACCTCGCTGGCCGTGTCGCCCCGCGTGACCTCGCTGGCCGTGTCTCCCCGCGTGACCTCGCTGGCCGTGTCTCCCCACATTACCTCGCTGGCAGTGTCTCCCACGTTACCTCGCTGGCAGTGTCTCCCACGTTACCTCGCTGGCCGTGTCTCCCCGCGTTACCTCGCTGGCCGTGTCTCCCCGCGTTACCTCGCTGGCCGTGTCTCCTCGCGTTACCTCGCTGGCCGTGTCTCACACGTTACCTCGCTGGCCGTGTCTCCCCACGTTACCTCGCTGGCCGTGTCTCCCACGTTACCTCGCTGGCCGTGTCTCCCCACGTTACCTCGCTGGCCGTATCTCCCCACGTTACCTCGCTGGCCGTGTCTCCCACGTTACCTCGCTGGCCGTATCTCCCCACGTTACCTCGCTGGCCGTGTCTCCTCGCGTTACCTCGCTGGCCGTGTCTCCTCACGTTACCTCGCTGGCCGTGTCTCCCCACGTTACCTCGCTGGCCGTGTCTACTCACGTTACCTCGCTGGCCGTGTCTCCTCACGTTACCTCGCTGGCCGTGTCTCCTCGCGTTACCTCGCTGGCCGTGTCTCCTCACGTTACCTCGCTGGCCGTGTCTCCCCACGTTACCTCGCTGGCCGTGTCTCCTCGCGTTACCTCGCTGGCCGTGTCTCCTCACGTTACCTCGCTGGCCGTGTCTCCCCACGTTACCTCGCTGGCCGTGTCTCCTCGCGTTACCTCGCTGGCCGTGTCTCCTCACGTTACCTCGCTGGCCGTGTCTCCCCACGTTACCTCGCTGGCAGTGTCTCCCACGTTACCTCGCTGGCCGTGTCTCCCACGTTACCTCGCTGGCCGTGTCTCCCACGTTACCTCGCTGGCCGTGTCTCCCACGTTACCTCGCTGGCAGTCTCTCCCCACGTTACCTCGCTGGCAGTCTCTCCCCACGTTACCTCGCTGGCAGTCTCTCCCCATGTTACCTCGCTGGCCGTGTCTCCCCACGTTACCTCGCTGGCCGTGTCTCCCCACGTTACCTCGCTGGCCGTGACTCCCCACATTACCTCGCTGGCCGTATCTCCCCACGTTACCTCGCTGGCCGTGTCTCCCCACGTTACCTCGCTGGCCGTGTCTCCTCACGTTACCTCACTGGCCGTGTCTCCTCACATTACCTCGCTGGCCGTGTCTCCCCACATTACCTCGCTGGCTGTATCTCCCACGTTACCTCGCTAGCCGTGTCTCCCCACGTGACCTCGCTGGTAGTGTCTACATTAGACCAAATACCTTCATTATCTTATTTCACCTCAACAGACCAGTCAGTCATTTACAGCCACTGAGTACAAACATCAACATTTTCATTACAGATATTTATATTACAGACCACCTGCTTGACTTTGGACCAGACCTCATGCTATACATAACCAATATGAATATTAGAACTGAGCAAATTAGAACACATAAATGCTAAAATATTTTTATATGAATAAACTGTAAATGCATTTTTAAATAACCTGGGAGCTACTGTCCCTGAACCAGAACTTTGGTGTCTTTCACTTCCAGTGCAACTTTTCTCATTACTTCTTTGAGTGGCTACGATTGAGAGGCCCTTTACATTTACGATAGCAGCTTCAGTCACCATGTTGGCTTCCTCTGTCACGAGAGGTCAGTGCAATAGCCCCACTTGAGAAAAATAAATTTGTTTTGTCTTGGAAAGTGAGGACCTGGACACAATTAATTAGTTTGCTCTCCCCTCACACACCACCATTCACTGCAACCTCCTCAAAAGAGCTAGCATGCCTGCACTTGTCCCTGGCTAATTTCCTCCCCTCCCCCCTCCCTCCTTTTCTCCCTGTTCAGTGTTCATTTTTCCCCTTTGCTGTCAGACGAGCTGCGTAAATAGTCGCTGCCGGGTAGAGAGAAGCGGTCGGACTTGAAATGTAGACACTCAGACAAGGAAGTGGGGGCACACAGCACCTCTGGGTCAGACATCGCTGGCCCTGTTTGCGGTTGTCCCTGACATCTCCGCGGACTCCCAAACACCTGTGTTTGCTCACTGGCTTTCCCCAATCGGCAAGAAAAAGCCCCAGCATGTCACATGGCTGCCAGATAGTGGAGGCTCCATGGGAATACAAAAGGCTCTGGCTTTTAACACCGTTAATGATTAATGGGCATCTTTCCTTGGCTTTGTCCAATGTTGCTCTGATATTTCAGACTAGCTACTTCATTTATACATTTGTGGCAGGTTATGAAGGATTTCTACATGTAAATATTTTAGATAGCATTGAAATGTATCAGGAATATTGATTTACTCTGATAACCCGTGTTGTTGTTTTTTTGTTGTTATGTTTATATATTTTTGTAGGTCAGCAACAGCAGCAATTGCTCTTTAAAATCACATAATTTCTAAGAACATGGACAGTGCACGTTTACCAAAATTAGGCATCATGCCGAAAGACCCAGGATGTGGTTATAACTACTTCCATCATTAGACCAATAAATGACTCCCATTTTCAAGGGGCAAGGGCCATATAACAAGTACCTGCTAGGTACAAGGCCCGATCAAGTTCCCATACTGTATTGGAAATGCTAATGACAAATCGATTGATATATTAAAACAAATACCCCTTCTCCATTGTTAATATAATCATACTAACCCTGGGTTTTGCACAGAAGGCACAGAAAGCAGGGGGAACTGAGATGTGATGAAACTCTGCTGTGTAAATAAAGTCTGCACTGCACAACCTTGGTGAGAGGCGTGGCTGGTCAATCATTCACACAAGCACTGGCCTGGGTTTTGGCCCATGAGGTGTTCTTCTACAGGCAGCATCTCAAATGTTGTCGGAGAGGTGCCAATATTTCAAACTGCCATAACATCACAACTGCATGATTCTTTAATTTGCCAGTGAGGGTATATCATGTACAACAATGCCGTAGGGAACAAAGAATCATGGTGTCAAGAGCTGCTCAGCTGGAGTATCTTGGGGTTAAATTACTTATTCAAGAAGACCTGGTACTCTGCTAGAAAATGAGCCCTAGGTTCACGTTTTCTCTGAAGGTGTGGCATGAGCGGTTAAATCCAAATCCACCTGCTTTAACTTTATAGCACCACAAGGTATTTACCACAAAAAAACTAATATTTATAAACGGTTTTATTTCTAAATATCTGTATGGTAACAATGGTAACAAATGTCAATAATTAAACAATCGCCACATCAACAAAAAACTAAAAATCTAAACAGCTGTCTTTTTCAAATGTAGCCCGCTTAGTAAATCTTAATAAAGACTAGTATATCTAAACCTTTCTTAATAAATCTCAAGACCTCCAAAACCCCAGTTTCATTGCACTGAAATGTCCAAAGCAGGTGACCGTTGTTGTGTAGCTTTACTTTAAATCATATTACAGAAAGTACATACACAGGGACCCGTCACATTTCACTGGGTTTTAGATCTTTATAAGGCTACAGTCACAGTACATACATGTGTGTCAGGGCTGCTATTCAGATCCTCTGTGTTCTCTGCCTACTGCATACAGTCTTAAAGAAACTGATTGTACCAGTAAAATGATGATATGTACTCTATACTTACACTCTATATACTGATAGTTTTAGTCTTCTGTAGAGATCCAGATGTTAAAATTAATGGTCTATGTATATTTTTATTTACAAATACTGTGTTTGTATATGTATATTTATATGTATATTTTTTCTGTTAATTCAAAATTGGAGTCAAGTACACACAGTTTCCAGAGGAACAGGATGTTTTGGACAGAGGTCCTTCATCAGCTGTGCAAACAAAATTCCATATTTAGCATATATATCTTATATCTCATACATCTCTGAGGAGATTCCCTCTCTGCCTTAACTCTCCTGCATTTGCAAGCAGCCTTGAGTCTTATTAAGAATTAAATGTGCAGTGAGGGGATGTTCTCATTATCCTCATTAACATTTCTTTGTGACCCACAAACAAACCACATCTGTGAGTGTATTTTAGAGACATGTACAATCAGACTGTGTACAATCAGACCGCAGCAACGTCAGAGGTCCAGGCTTAAAGGTGCGATGAAAAGACGGTGCCACTGGAGGTTTTTAAAATGTACTTGTTTGCCTGAATCTTTCCATTCTTATGCAACAGAGATTTGACTTCCTGACAAAAAGCTGTGTGAGAGTGACCTGCTCACCTAAATCATCTATCACCACCACCGCTACCCCAGATTAAACGCAAGGCAGTGAATGTTCGATTGAGGTTAAGGCAAATATTTAGCTGCATCTCAGGCAGTGTTAGGGGTTAGAGGCAGACATGTTGAGAAAAGGGTGGGGACCTGAACACGAGAACAAGCTGAAACTCTACTGAGTCAACTCACCTACATGCCCACAAAGGCATTGTGCAGTGTGAACCAGTCTCTACAGAGCACAGGGCTAAGAGTGGAACATTCAGTGTGCACAAAGAAACAATGACCAGCAATGACAGGTCTCCTCATATCACTTCAGAAAACTTCCTATAATTGAATGAGGGGGATTAGTGCAACTCTGTGAGTGATGTTAAAAGAATTTGCTAGTGAAATGAATCATTCAGAAGACGCAGAGACAGCACACTTGCAGAAACTGTTACTATTACTATTACTGTTGCTGTAAAGAGTAGAATTCATGGCCAAAAAGTGGTTTAACTTTCACCAATATTCTGAGGGTAAGAACACCAGCTGATTCATAAGAGATAACTATATTCCCAACAAAGTGGTTTTGCAATATCCAATAAAGAACCTTTTTTTCAAGACAATCATCCAAACCTGTTAATGTGTTGAACAATATGAAGAGCTCGTGCTCCTGTGGCCCTGGGAGACGCACGCGAGACTCCTGTGAGAGCTGTAGGACTGAAAGGCTCATTTAACGCTCACCTCACGAACACGAGACAGTGAAAAAGTGGTGAAAGGTGCCGCGCAGATGTGCCATAAAGCTGCACTGGTGCGTGAGGTAGAGGAGACTAGGGCACACTCCTACCACCCTCGCACGCTCACGCCCACCCTCGCACGCTCCCGCCCACCCTACCACGCTCCCGCCCACCCTCGCACGCTCACGCCCACCCTCGCACGCTCACGCCCACCCTCGCACGCCCACGCCCACCCTCGCACGCTACTGCCCACCCTCGCACATCCCGTCCACCCTCGCACATCCCGTCCACCCTCGCACGCTCACGCCCACCCTCGCACGCTCACGCCCACCCTACCACGCTCACGCCCACCCTCGCACGCCCACGCCCACCCTCGCACGCTACTGCCCACCCTCGCACATCCCGTCCACCCTCGCACGCTCACGCCCACCCTCGCACGCTCATGCCCACCCTACCACGCTCCCGCCCACCCTCGCACGCCCACCCTCGCACGCTCACGCCCACCCTACCACGCTCACGCCCACCCTCGCACGCCCACGCCCACCCTCGCACGCTACTGCCCACCCTCGCACATCCCGTCCACCCTCGCACGCTCACGTCCACCCTCGCACGCTCACGCCCCCACCCTCGCACATCCCGTCCACCCTCGCACGCTCACGCCCCCACCCTCGCACATCCCGTCCACCCTCGCACGCTCACGCCCACCCTCGCACGCACACTCACGCCCACCCTCGAACGCTCACGCCCACCCTCGAACGCTCACGCCCACCCTCGCACGCTTCTGCCCACCCTCGCACGCTCACGCCCACCCTCGCACGCTCACGCCCACCCTCGCACGCACCTGCTTGTCCAGAATGATGCATCTAGACAGATGTATCTTAAGAAATGTATCTAGATCGATTCATCGAGAGTAATGTATCTAGACTGCTGTATCCAGAGTGATGTATCTAACATAAGGTGTCTAGACAAATGTATCTACAGCAATGTATCTAGAGTGATGTGTCTAGAGTTGTTTATCTAGAGTGATGTATTTAACATAATGTTTATTGTCAGCTATGGGCCACATTAGCTGCCTTTTTTAATCAAGACATGACATCCCGATCTTAGTGAATACTTTCAACGTGCAACATTTGTGGTGTGTTACACCACGCTGACCACATAGTTAGTTATATCTCAAATAAAGATGCATTTTACCTTCATCATGCAGGAATACATCACATTCATTTGAGAAGAATTTGGATGAATGGTGAATTAGTCACGCTCAGTTCACAAGGAGTGTGAGTGGATGCTAGGGACATTGTGAGTGTGAGTGTGAATGTGTGCTAGGTCCAGTGTGAGTGTGAGTAGATGCTAGGGTCGGTGTGAATGTGAGTGTGAGTGTGAGGAGATGCTAGGGTTGGTGTGAATGTGAGTGTGAGTAGATGCTAGGGTCGGTGTGAATGTGAGTGTGAGTGTGAGTAGATGCTAGGGTCGGTGTGAATGTGAGTGTGAGTAGATGCTAGGTTGAGTGTGAATGTGAGTGTGAGTGCTATAACTGCTCATCAGGATGAATGAATGATTTTTACATTGGTCATAAAATGGCAGGAAATGATCAAGTCACTTCCTCCAATGCAAAAAACAAAATAAGATGGAAAATACTGACACCATCACACAATGACCACATCACGCTACCTCACCATCACACATTAACCACATCACGCTACCTGCCATTACACAATAACCGCATGAATGAATGAATGAATGAATGAATGAATGTTCGATTTATATAGCGCCTTTCCAGATTCCCAAGGCGCTTTACAATTTTAACACAGGTACAAGTCACAGACAATCAATCACACGCCCGGCGAGAAGCGGCAGCCAATTGCGCACAGCGTACTCTCTACCAGAAGCCACAGCCCCCTGGGGGACTGAATGGGGTGCAGGAAGGGGAGAGAGGACAGACCCTAGTGGCAGAGCACCATCCACCACTGGGCATACAAGCACACACACTACTTTTTATTGAACATAGAGACACAGACACACACTCAGGGAGAATTTTTTGTTGACTGCCAATTTACCTAACCTCCATGTTTTTGGACTGTGGGAGGAAACCGGAGATCCCAGAGGAAACCCACGCAAACACAGGGAGAACATGGAAACTCCTCTCAGATAGGGACTTGAACCAAAGACCCCAGTGCTGAGAGGCAAACGTGCTAACCACCAAGCCACCGCATCACGCTACCTCACCAGAGCACAATAACCACATCACGCTACCTCACCATCACACAATAACCACATCACGCTACCTCACCATCACACAATAACCACATCACACTACCTCACCAGAGCACAATAACCACATCACGCTACCTCACCAGAACACAATAACCACATCACGCTACCTCACCAGAGCACAATAACCACATCACGCTACCTCACCATCACACAATAACCACATCACGCTACCTCACCAGAGCACAATAACCACATCACGCTACCTCACCAGAACACAATAACCACATCACGCTACCTCACCAGAGCACAATAACCACATCACGCTACCTCACCAGAGCACAATAACCACATCACGCTACCTGCCATTACACAATAACCACATCACGCTACCTCACTATCACACAATAACCACATCACGCTACCTGCCATTACACAATAACCACATCACGCTACCTCACTATCACACAATAACCACATCACGCTACCTTACCATCACACAATAACCACATCACGCTACCTCACCATCACACAATAACCACATCATGCTACCTGCCATTACACAATAACCACATCACGCTACCTCACCATCACACAATAACCACATACGCTACCTCACCATCACACAATAACCACATCACGCTACCTGCCATTACACAATAACCACATCACGCTACCTCACCAAAGCACAATAACCACATCACGCTACCTCACCAGAACACAATAACCACATCACGCTACCTCACCATCACACAATAACCACATCACGCTACCTCACCAGAGCGCAATAACCACATCACGCTACCTCACCATCACACAATAACCACATCACGCTACCTCACCATCACACAATAACCACATCACGCTACCTCACCAGAGCACAATAACCACATCACGCTACCTCACCAGAACACAATAACCACATCACGCTACCTCACCATCACACAATAACCACATCACGCTACCTGCCATTACACAATAACCACATCACGCTACCTCACCATCACACAATAACCACATCACGCTACCTCACCATCACACAATAACCACATCACGCTACCTGCCATTACACAATAACCACATCACACTACCTCACCAAAACACAATAACCACATCACGCTACCTCACCATCACACAATAACCACATCACGCTACCTCACCATCACACAATAACCACATCACACTACCTCACCATCACACAATAACCACATCACGCTACCTCACCAGAGCACAATAACCACATCACGCTACCTCACCAGAACACAATAACCACATCACGCTACCTCACCATCACACAATAACCGCATCACGCTACCTCACCAGAACACAATAACCACATCACGCTACCTCACCATCACACAATAACCACATCAGAACACAATAACCACATCACGCTACCTGCCATCACCAGAACACAGGACGTGTGAGATACTGCTGCCAACGTCCCTAACACAGTCTAAACACAGATAACCCAGATGTGATCACATGACCACACAGTGTGATGGAAAGTGAGTATTAAAGGTTTGGGGCAGCTGTGGCTCTCACAACACGGCTAACAAAAGGACGAGCTAAGACGCTCGTGATGTATAGAGAAGCCATTGGCATGCCATTGTGGCTGCCCTTCTGCTGAGCAAACAGTCCAAACTGTTCACTCCCTGTCTCTGACCCCCCCAACACCCCCCACACCCTACCCCACCCCTCCTACCCCACCCGCACATTGTTTGTGTCCTCGCATTTCATTCGGCTTGAGGAAGATTGCGCGGAGGGCCGGTGAGCAAACAGTCCAGAGTTGATCTGGACTTCCCCGTTCCCAGGAGAGACAGCGTTTGGATCGGTGCTGAAAGGGGCAGCGTCGTTTATGTCACCATGCTGAATTAATTGCTTTAAGCTGAGAGGACAGGCCACTTTAATCACAGCCATTCTGTGAGCTGGTTCGGCCAGATTAAAAGCCTATTCGCCGTCACTTTACGGAGGACGTTGTTTTATTAAACGCATGGACAAACTGTGCTTCTTATGCATTTGCAGTGCTGCAGTGATGTTTGACCTGTTGTAGCTGAGAGGTTTTGGGTTTTTGGAAACACAGAACAATAACCAAAGAAAATTATTATAGACTTTTGTAAATAAATGGGGAAAAAAAGGAAAAGAGAAATGTTGGGGAATTTCTATGATTTGCAATAAATCTACTGCTCAAATATTAATTCAGTGAAAAATGTTTTCAACTATATGGGCCATAGCATAAGAGAACAAGGCAATAACATATCAACTCAACATGGAGCCACATAATGAATTGTATGTAATAAAAAAATGGGTAAAATTTTTATTTTATTTCAAATGTTATGAAGGATTTTAACACACTGGATAGGATGTATTCACAAGGGCAATATGTTAAATATCCCCTTGATCACAAGCCTGTTATGAGCCAAATGTTTATTTTGGGGGTTTTGCACATAGTGCAGAAACAGATGGGCTTAATCAGCACTGGGACGTATAAAACACCCTCCGTCTGCGTCTGCATTAATACAATGAACTGAACACCTAATGATGATAATGAAATGTTTTATCTTTAATATTATTGAACATTAACACCAGACTTTGCAAGTGAAATGCCAAATTCTTCTGAAATAATGTCAGAATTTGATTTGAGTAGGTTAAGACGGAGGATTTCTACGGATGAGGGTGCCATCGTGAATGTAAGAAATATCAGAGTGTCTTCATCCTGTTGCCATGGTACTGACGCTCCCCCAGACGTGGAAGATACACACTTGAACTACAGTTCATCCCCACTGTGCCAGTGCTCACACAGCACAGCATCTCCAAGGCAGACCTGCTAGATTCATTGATTGGATGGCGGAGATCACTGTTTGTTCTCGTAGAGAGTGTGTGTGTGTGTGTGTGTGTAAGGATGCTGCTGAAAGTCTCCATGTTTCTCCACATGTAGAGTAAGTGAGGAGGTCTCGTACGAGCTAAGACTGCGGGTCTCTCAGACCATTCACTGGGCTGTTGACTCTGTGGGCTGCCGACTGGTGTGAGGAGGTCGTCCCCCAGCGTAAAGGCCAGCGGGGCGGCCCGCCTTGAAAGGCCCAGAGCTGCAGCAGGAATGTCACGCCCTGGTGTCAGAGCTCCCGGGCTCACGTACCCGGGCTTGTGCACCGTTTCCAGTGGCCAGCACGGAGTTCGGGGCTTCACACACTTATTCTCCACTACACCAAAGATGAGATGATAAAAGGGAATATAGTTATTATTGCTTCATGATTATTGCTTTAGGGGTGACCAAATTACATCTGGACGTGTGATAGGAAACTTGAGGCAGTAGTCGAGGGGGTGAAACTGGATGAAGTTTTTTATTCATTCATATATTGGGGATATTGAATATGGGATAGTGTGTATATGCTACGTGACCTATTAAAGATAACAGTGAATCTTCCATCTTAATGTCTGATACTTTTCCCCAAACATGGTTATACATTAGCCTGTTAACCTTGTGGACAAACAACTTGAATGAACGTTGGTGTCAACTAATTTTTCCAAATTTATAATTTATACATATATTGGATTGTTGTTAACATACTAATAAGGTGACAGACCTCAACTAAAACCAATTTAAGCTGAATTACTGCGTCTCAGTGGATCACCCCAGAGACTACGGCTGTTCTACGGCTATTCACATAAGCCTTACAGATTGCAGGGTTTATGCCTATTTTTAATCACGGGCTATGATTCAAAGTCACATCAGTAAGCAGTCATAGCCATGGAGTCGCTAAAACACAGAAGAACTATTAAGATTGCAACCTCATATCACAAGGCTGACTAGGGCACCGTGATGAGTGCAACTGTTTCAAACGCACTACAATATAGTCTATTCCTATATTGAATATGCATCGTAAACGCAAGCCTGCCTGTGAAAATCTGTGAAACATGAAAGGTTAAGTCAAAAATATATATTTAGTACTGGTTGGTATCACTTCAGAATTTTTTTAAGTATTTAACTCTTAAGATGGTTATTTTGTGATGTATATAAAAAAAAAATTAAGAAACATTATATCACCAGGATTATTTTTGCTTCATCAATCAAACATTACATCATAATCACCAGTATACAGTATTATTGCTATTATTACTATTAGTATTTTGGTATTATTAGTATTATTTGTAAACCTGCTTGATTTTTACGTAAAAAAATTTTGAAAAATAAAATAAAAACATTTATTATATCTAACGTAAATTACAGAGTGCTGAAATTTGCAAATATTTTAAATTTTGTAGAATCAGTTATCATCTCTTATTTGCATACCCAGTTCTGAACTCTGAACATTTTGCATATAATCCATTAAGTGATCACTTCTCATTTTATCTTATCAGCCATCAGAGACTACTGCAAACCTTAAACCGTTTAACCGCAGCACCTAAACACTACCCGCGAGTTTGCTCGGGTATTTAACGAATTTAAATCACCACACACATTAGCTAAATTTTGTCTGGAATTTTTAGATATTGTAGTCAACACCGCGACAAACCATAGGGTACTAGTAAAAAACCACAAAAGACAAATAAAGGTTATTTATATACCCCCAAACGTATAGGCCGGATTACAAGATAAATTGGCATCGCTAACTTTAATGACTTTTAAAATGTCAACGGGTCATGAAGCACATTTTGTATTTAATACAGATATATGCTAAACACTTAATACTGATACACAGCGGTCATGCCACAACATTAAAACTAAAGCACTGCACGATTTCAACATATGCCGTTTCGCATTTTCGCCCATTTAAATACACGATCATTTTTAAATGGTTTTGAAATCCAAATTTCATACCTATTCAATTAGTTAAAAACAAATATACACATATATTTAAAAGTAATTCAGTGTGAAATTTAATAATTACTTGCCAACTACATTTATATTCACAATTATAACCATAAATTACAGTATCAAACGTAAAATAGAGGAGTATGTTGAGTGTCCGATCAGAGCCTATATAAAACACAGGCTACTCCAGAACTATATGGGTTATAGATGTACTCCGGGGAGAGGAGACCAGTCCAGAAAGCTAGGATGAGTTCATTATGGGCCTGGAATACACACCTTGATAGTAAGAAGGTTCAGAAGAGAGATCTGGGGGCTCTAGAGCTGCTTTGGCCGACATGTGGCCCACAGACAGTGACCCGGTCATTTGTGAGCCGTAGCCATAGTGCATCACCTGTTCGTACGTCTTCAGGTCCATTCTGTGGTGCTGCTGTTCGGATGACATCAGGTTGTTGATGGAGAACGGGTGGTTAAACGAATAATGGTGTTCCGGTTTCAGGTGCGAGTCGTGCACGTGCACGTGGTGTTGCGCGAGGTGATGATGGGCGTGAGTACCGGGCTCGGTCGGGTCCACCGGGCTCGGTTCGTCCCTGCTCTTCCCGTCTGGTCTCTTCATGTCTTTGGTGGGACCTCTGGGGTGAGGGGACTCTGTGCTGTTGCAGTTTTCGGAACCGTCGTGTGATAAACTCTCGGGCACTTTTTTGTTCGAGTCCTTCTCTGCCATTTTTTCACATTTGAAACGTTTTTGTCTTCTCAAATAACAACCGTTTTCGAACATATTTCCGGAGTCGGGATGAAGGGTCCAAAACGAACCTTTACCTGGTTTATCTGGAGATCTGGGGACCTTCAGAAAACAATCATTGAACGACAGAGAGTGGCGGATTGAGTTCTGCCAGCGTTGCTGGTTCTGTCGGTAAAATGGAAATAGATCCATGATCCACTGATAAATCTCACTTAACGTGAGCATCTTCGAGGAGGACTGCTGGATGGCCATCGTTATCAGAGATATGTAGGAATAAGGAGGCTTCGCATGCGTGTAGCTCCTGCGATACGTCTTCGGGTCCCTGGGCCGGGCTGCTTGTCCGTACATTGGGCTCATGTTGGGGTAGGAGGCGAGGGCGCCCATGGGTGTGGGAGACGAACTCATGGGGCTCATGCTGGGATTCATCCCTGGTCCCATGCTGGCCATCCCTGGTCCCATGCTGGCCATGCCTGGTCCCATGCTGGCCATGCCTGGTCCCATGCCGTTGGTGGGCCCTGCGCCCGGGGACAGACCGGTACCGGAGTGTCCCAGTCCCGGGTTCACATAAGTCATGTTGATGGAGTTGGCCGACACGCCACCCATGTAGGCGCTCATGGAGTTCACCCCCAGTCCGCTCATGTTTCCAACTGTGGTGTAGCACTGAGAAGGGAACAACACTTATTAATACTTATTAATACTTTTCACTGCATCGTCTATTCTTTAGGCCTATAGGTACCATTAGTCTAACGTGTCAGTCGCACACTGAAGAAAATTAAAAGCCCCTCGTATGAATATCTTTAAAAAAAGGTTCGCACTTAAAATTGCGTTTTAGTACAAACTTGAACGACGGATCACGCCTGAAACGCTTATTATTATTATTTGGTTATATAACCATAAAAGTGGATCTTAGCCCGCGAGTAAATGCTTTGATAATGAATCACTTAAGTTAGATGAATCGATCTGATTGAAAAAATATTATCTTTAAAAATTAAAAGCCTTTTATAAAAGTCGCGTCTCTGTCGTCGTATACTAGTTTGTCCTGTCATCATATCTAGAGGTGAGGACAGTGTGTTCGGAGGGGTTTGGAGGCGCCTCAAGTCAATATTTGATCGCAAAGTTAATATTATCTCAAGGCCAATATTGAACTGTAGACAGGGAAAATACATAAAACTACCCACCTCAGGCTCTCCGTAATAGGCGCTCCAGTCTGAATGGTCGTGTCCTTCCATTTTCACGGCTCCTAGCATATTGAAGAGCCCACAACAGAGCGCAGTTAGAAGCAGAAGATCACCTGGAGTATCTGGAGATCTACCGACAACACTCTGCGCTTCGGGTGCCGACCAAGGAGGAGCTCATGTGTGACTTCAGATGTGCTACTGCGCCTCTACTGACCAAGACGGGACTTGGAGTGACGTTGTGTGCTGCTGAAGAGCGGAACCAACCCTGAGGTCCACCTAAAAACCACCTACACCTCCAATGCGCACTGCGTAGAGACGCACACCTGCGTGTCGGGTCGCTTTAACCTACCCGGTTACACCTGCACGAACGGAACCGAGCCGTCTGAAAGGATTCGTTAGGTCTGCGTCAAAGCTGCTTGTTTTTCTAAAGGATTAGACGGCAGAGGAACTCTGAGCCCCGTGAACATCTCCCTGCAAGAACCTCCCCGTTCAGCCCTTCATTTTGGGGAATGTGCTCGGACCTTCTGGTCAATGAGTGTGGTCTCATTACACATTTGCATATCATTTGCATTGTTTCGGAGCATTGAAATTAACTCTTTATTATTATGATTTCGGAGTTCAGCCCACATACGCACTACTGCAACAACGTGTTTCCACATTAATAATTGTACATTTATTCGAGAGACACAGACACATTTTGTGAAAGCTGTTCAAAGTCCCATCGATCGCATTTCGAAATGTGTTGACACGTCTGTTTTTATCGAGAAGAAGAGCTGAAAGATTAATAGGTTCAGCCATTTCGAAACCCATTAGGTTAAAGGGTGATATTAAATCACAACACATTCATATATATATAAAAGCAAATACTCATATTAATACTCTGGCCTGTTCACGCAAATGACTTATCGAATGACTAGGTTGTGGCTCCTGATTTAATTCTAGCAAATGTTACTGTGTTAAAACCATGAAGGTTCACCTCAGATAACGTTTATGTGGCAGGCAGGCGGCTTCACACTAAATAAACCCTGAAGAAAAAAATAAAGCAAGTTGCATTAATATGACTGAGTCACTATCAAAGTGACAAAAGCGTGTTGGTGTGAGAGGTCTGATCACCCAGGATATCCAGTTACGGGTGAGTGAACCTCGGAAACACCAATGGCTGAAATAACGGCGCTGTTTGGCTGGTAATGTATTTGCACATTACACATTACATGCAAACACCTACATGACCACAAAATCCACGAAGGCTTAAGTATTTTTACTCGACAGAGCGCGACATCAGAACAAATCTCTGAAATAAAAAGGAAAAAGCATTACCTGATCAACTGTTAATGACAAAAATCGAATTTAAGAAAAATCTAATAGTATTTTTAGAATCCATTACTTCAAAATAATACTTAAGTCTGTGCGATTCTGATAATGACTCTGAAAGTAACATATCCAATACAACCAAAAGACTTTTGAAGTAGTAAAACGGGTTGTCAAAGGTTCCAGTAAGAACAATTTAAAATGCTTAGGAGCAGAAAACACACATTCATATATTTATATGCCAAGTCAACATATTTTAGTTTCAAATTATATCACACGCATGTTTAATATTTTACATTTCGCAACAAATGTGCACATTGAGAAATGCCCGTTAGAGGTACTACTCAGTGGGGTTAGCAGAGCCATACCAGTATTGTACAGGCGAGGGGACGTGGCGTGAAATTAAGTGACACACTTCATGTCCTAAGATCACAGAATTTATATTAACTGAAGTCAGTGGCATAGGTTTCATTTAAACTATGTGGGCAGTGCTCACAAAACATAACCTAAGGCAATATAGGAGTAGCAGGAATTGTTGGGGAGACACGCCCCCCCCCCCCCCCCCCAAAAAAAAAGTACCTCAATCTCTTTCTTTTTCCTTTCATCACAATGTATATAGCAGGTCTAGAAGTTTCCTGGTAACAGTATGCTAGGTTACAGCGAACATGCCACAGCAGGGATGGGTTTCTCCGCCGTGTGCAGCCTCACTCTGGTGATGGTGGCGGGGCTCAGGTTGGTCTGCCATGTCCCATTTACTGCAGGACAGGACAGCGACAGGACAGCAGGACAGGACAGCAGCAGCCCAGCGTACTTGTGCAAGCGTATGATTTCAGTGCACATCCACAGTGACACATCATCTTTGGTTTGAATTTAGGCCAAAACATCCATCTTCGTCGGTTCTCTGGTCAGAACCGCTCTTGTGTTGTGCTTGTGTCACTCCCTAAATCTGAAGTCATTAATATAATCAGGGACCACTGCAGTGCCTACATCCTCACATGCATTTCCCATGGCTACGTGTTCCTTGTATCCCTGAAAACCAAACGATTCAATTATAGATACTATGTTCTATTTAAATTTGATTTAGCACACCGATCAATTAAAGAAACCAAAACATTTTTTAATTATTCATTCCCCATACATCTGGATACAGATGATTGGCCCTGCACTATAACAATAACTGACCAATCAGCTTCATGTGTATTCCAGTTTATCCATTCCTACTTTTAGTGGTCTACAGACAAAATGGAGTTGAATCATTGAACTGAGTAGAAGGACTATGTCACTCATAGCTCTGTGACAAAGCTCCCTGCCAGCAAGAACCATCACTGTCTCCTCCATGTTTGTTTATCCAAGCCCAGTCCTACCAGGTTCTTACAATCTGACCTTTACGAGCTCTGACAGCTAACAGGCCAACCACTGAAGGGGTCACAGTGCCCATCCTTCAGATCAGGGCCTCTGTTAGACTCCTGCTGCTACAGACAAACACACCTCCACTGCCTCCCGCATATAAAATACAATGGGTACACTTGGGGAAAAACAGCCACCACTAAAACTCTTTTATTCCTTCACACACACACAGTACAAGTGGTGTGTAATTCAGCTGCGCAAATACTGCTATTTGGGGAACAGTTAAACAACAACCCTTTCATATAGATTGTTACATATCCCACTGCCCTACAGAAAATCCACTTTGAATTCCAAGTAGTAAAACATTGTTAAATTTCAGCTGAAATCTGAAATGGTTAGTTAGCTATCTGAATTTAATATCAGATTCTCATTCTTCTGGCCAAAACACCACTGACTTTGTTTCGGTCACTATTAAGACCGTATTCATCGTGAGAGTGAACAGAGATTACAGTATTCAGATGTCTACAGTCTACAAATGTATTAAACAATTAACCTCTCAGTTTTGGCAAGTGCAATAAAAATCTGTCAACATTAGACACCCTATAATAATACTGGAAGATTTGGCTCAAACAGGCCCACAGATTAAAGTAAATGTCTGAATGCCTTAGCTTTGATGATTGTTAGATATTCTTTGAAGAGTACAGGGTAGACTAACTCTAAACCTGCAGGGAAATTATGAGGAAAGATGACTAAAGATAAGTGCAGTTACAAAGAAGGGCAGGGTTTGGAGGTTAAAATGCACAGCAAACGTGTTTAGGGTGATTGCGTTCTTGGCCATATTCCCACAGAAGCACAGTGTGGCTTTAGGCCTACATGTTAATGGAGTGCAGACCTATTGTGATTAAGCCTTTTTACATAAGCTAGGTCCATAGTGAATCCCATCTTGTGGGGTAAATCTTAACAAGAACATGAGGGGATTTTATTGCATCTTCATTAGAAGAAATATTTTGTCTATTTAAGTAAACCCGTTTTTCGTTTCTCTTAGGAAGATGAAATCTGGTTTAGCCAACATAAAAAAACATTTAGCTCACAGCTCTGTTTAACAAGTGACATACCTTAAATCTATGGCATAAAATAGGTTGGAATAAACCAAAGATCAATCAAGTAGCAACGTTCTTGAAGCTTATTTGTTGCAAAATATCATTTAAAATATCAATATTTAACAAGTGAGTTTCAATAAAAAAACATTCGACGAAGGACGAAACTTTTACCTGAGGCGACACCTGCTGGTAGGTTTCTCAGTATTAAAAGTGCAATTTCATGGACAGATTATTAAAAAACTTGAATAAGAGCAAATAATACTATAACAACATGTAATGTTACTAAACACGGTTCAGCCCAGTGGCCCAATAGTCCACACGCGTTTCTCCAATAGCGAGACCGCGTGTTCTCGTTTCGAACCCCTTTTGGCTTAAATGGGTTTCCGTAATCCGGAAAAGGATCTCCCACAGTAACGTGTGAAAGCGTGAAGGTGAGTCTCCTATAAACGTGATCGCCAGTGTTTACTTAGTGCAGAACAACACACTCAACACAAGATAAAAACGCAGTAGCTCAGATATCACTGTAGTAAGAGCAGCGACGATTATTATTACAAAAAATTGGTCGTCAACTGTAGCAGGTCAGTGTTGGATCATCTAGCTGACGTTATGTATCAGCACCTACACGGATCAGGCTCTTCAACCCTAGAAACATCAACACGAGTCAGATTAAAACATCTCAACTCGGGCACGCTGGAAAACTTAGTTCCAGTTAATGAAATAGCGCTTTCATTTACAGGTAGTTAGGTTAACCTGGTAGTTTTAGTAGTACCTGTGCTTTTCTGCACCACACAACCAGGTTAGAAATGCTATATAGCAATAGAAATACGTCTGAACACCTGCAGATGGCCCCCAAGACCATGGAACCACTAGCTAGAAGAATCTTCAAAGGAGTTCTCGTCCTAGAGGTGGCTGGTGTGGTTGCAGCCTATGGGCTGTTCCATAAAATGAAGTCCAGTAGAGGTAAATTCCTTTATTACAAAGAAACATCTATAGGAATACTTTTTAAATGTGCTTTAGAGCAAGTTGAATGGAAAAACGTTTTTCATTTTCCCCTCTAGATTTCCGAGGCTCAATGAACAAGCACTTTCCATCAGTTCTAGAAGGTACAGTGAAACATCCCACTTTCAACAAGGTTTTACGCTGAAACACTCAGTCAGTAGCTTTATATCCGGGCATGGTGGAAACTGTGTTAATGACACTTGAGACACATTTAGAAGCAGAAAAAATGCTTCAGAAACTGTAAAATAACATTTATTACAAATTGTATTTTAACATGTAGATATGCTAAATTTTTCTTTGTGCACTTCAGAACCAACCGACTTGATATTTAATCGTGACCAGGAATTCTCCCTGGTGACCACGATCCATTTGTTCTCCCTCCCTCTCTCAGTCTTTTACAAGTCCAACGAGTGGTCCGGAATATACGGCATCCGTGAGGCCGACCAGGAGGCCTGGGCCACTAAGCAGGAATAGCAGGACGCGAAACCCCAACAGGACGACGGATACAAGCAGCGAGGGCCGAGGTTTCATTTCCTCCTGCCAGTCGTCTTTTTGCCCCGTCCGGCATTCCCGAACTGTTTTCGTTTTTTGAACGTAGCCTTTTTCCTGCGGAGCGTCTTGACGTCCCGCCCCTGGATCCAGTCGTCACGCTGCACCTCCCACTTGAGCTGCTTCACACCTGAACGGGGGAGGGGAGAGTTAGTCAGCACGTCAGCGAGATGCTGAACCCGGAGGCGTGACTCACCTCTGTCACCATGACTCGATCAACTATGCCATGCCGTTAGCAAACTCATGAATGTGTGCTGTGGTAAACAGCTCATCACTGAGTGTGTTTATGTGGTGATAGGACTTCCTCTTTGTGCAGAAATGTGGCTAGTATCTAGCCAAATGAATAAACAAAGTTGTTTGATCCCTGATTGGTCGGTTTGGTACCTTCTCGTACATAATCATGTGTGTGTTCAGTACTCACTGGCTTTGTCTTGGTTGGCCATCGCATTCATGCCGGTGCTGTCAAACTTGTTGCCAACGTTCTCATCCAACAAATCCCCAAACTGAGCGGTAAAAAAGAGAGTTAAAATTGACATCATGAACGCACATGGATAACGACTTTTACTTTAATGCAGTTTGGAGAATGTTATAGCACCCAGTCAGTTACATACTGGGTGCTATTCTGGGTGTCCAGAACAAAAATGATTGAGCATTTCTACCTCTTCTGCGGATGCAAACACGGCTCCTTCGTACATCTTTCCTTTCTTTTTCTTTCCTGGTTTCAAACCTGAGGAACACATTATTGTGCCTTGTGTATATTATTCGTGAAGTTTCATGACCTCCGAGAGTAATGTGACTTCCAAAGCCCCCAGCTCACCTGATCTGGAGAAGTCCAGACGTTCCATTGATTTCCTCTTGCCCTTTCTGGATCTACTGTTTACGTCTGATTCATCCTCCATGTCTTCAACATCTTCAAACACAAGATCAACACAAGCAGAACAGTGTGTTCAAACATTCGCTGCACACCTCTACATAACTCCTACTATTACTAATGATGATGGTCAACCATGCAAAGCTTCATTATCAGTATCGTCCTCAAGTTCTGGCACTGCAGAATGAAAGATCTGTCTCTTTTAGTTTCAGAAGTGAAAACGTCAATAATTCTTTTGAGACTGACAGCATGAGAACCAAACCAACACACTGACCATTATCCTCATCCTCTCCTTCTGGGTCCATGAATGCACCGCCTTCTTCCTCCAGCTTATCTCCAAAGTCTTCCTCATTGACACTTCCAAGAGAGACCTCCTCATCGTCCAGGTCGTCCTCATCGTCCAGGTCAGAGTCGGAGACCTCACCTTGCTGGCCTTTCATGGACTTGCTCTTCACGTTGCTGTAACAGAGATGAGTCATCTGCACACACCATTTCTCACAGTCCGAGGAAAATGGTCAATTCTGAGGTGTTTACATTTTTACTCGATAATACTTTTAGTTTCCAAAGTGTAAAATACAGCACTGACCCAGCAAAGTCCAGGTCATCATCCTTCAACTCTGTAAAGTAGCTGTCACCTTCAAAAGCATCTAAACAAACAAACAAACAAACACTTGTTAAAGCTTTCATGACCACAGTGAGGAATATTCAGATTTCTGATAATTGGGGCTGTTTATCCTCACCGAGCATCTTGTCAAACTCATCGTCGTCAACGTCTTCCACGCTCTCGTTGTCGGCGTTTGGGCGAACCCGACGATTCTCCCCCTCGCGCTTCTTAAAGAACCTGAGGGAGCGAGAGAAGGTGAGGGGGGTGAGAGGGGGTGAGGGAAGGTGAGGGGGTCGAGAGAAGGTGAGGGGGGTGAGAGAAGGTGAGGGGGGTGAGAGAAGGTGAGGGGGGTGAGAGAAGGTGAGGGGGGTGAGGGAAGGTGAGGGGGGTGAGAGAAGGTGAGGGGGGTGAGGGAAGGTGAGGGGGGCGAGAGAAGGTGAGGGGGGCGAGAGAAGGTGAGGGGGGTGAGAGAAGGTGAGGGGGGTGAGAGAAGGTGAGGGGGTGAGGGAAGGTGAGGGGGTCGAGAGAAGGTGAGGGGGGCGAGAGAAGGTGAGGGGGGCGAGAGAAGGTGAGGGGGGCGAGAGAAGGTGAGGGGGGTGAGAGAAGGTGAGGGGGGTGAGAGAAGGTGAGGGGGGGTGAGAGAAGGTGAGGGGGGGTGAGAGAAGGTGAGGGGGGGTGAGAGAAGGTGAGGGGGGGTGAGAGAAGGTGAGGGGGGGTGAGGGAAGGTGAGGGGGGTGAGGGAAGGTGAGGGGGGCGAGAGAAGGTGAGGGGGGCGAGAGAAGGTGAGGGGGGCGAGAGAAGGTGAGGGGGGCGAGAGAAGGTGAGGGGGGCGAGAGAAGGTGAGGGGGGTGAGGGAAGGTGAGGGGGGTGAGGGAAGGTGAGGGGGGTGAGAGAAGGTGAGGGGGGTGAGAGAAGGTGAGGGGGGTGAGAGAAGGTGAGGGGGGCGAGAGAAGGTGAGGGGGGTGAGAGAAGGTGAGGGGGGTGAGAGAAGGTGAGGGGGGTGAGGGAAGGTGAGGGGGGCGAGAGAAGGTGAGGGGGTGAGGGAAGGTGAGGGGGGTGAGGGAAGGTGAGGGGGGCGAGAGAAGGTGAGGGGGGCGAGAGAAGGTAAGGGGGGTGAGAGAAGGTGAGGGGGGTGAGAGAAGGTGAGGGGGTGAGGGAAGGTGAGGGGGTCGAGAGAAGGTGAGGGGGGGTGAGAGAAGGTGAGGGGGGGTGAGGGAAGGTGAGGGGGTCGAGAGAAGGTGAGGGGGGTGAGAGAAGGTGAGGGGGTGAGGGAAGGTGAGGGGGGCGAGAGAAGGTGAGGGGGGCGAGAGAAGGTGAGGGGGGTGAGAGAAGGTGAGGGGGGTGAGAGAAGGTGAGGGGGGTGAGAGAAGGTGAGGGGGGTGAGAGAAGGTGAGGGGGTGAGGGAAGGTGAGGGGGTCGAGAGAAGGTGAGGGGGGTGAGAGAAGGTGAGGGGGTGAGGGAAGGTGAGGGGGGCGAGAGAAGGTGAGGGGGGCGAGAGAAGGTGAGGGGGGTGAGAGAAGGTGAGGGGGGTGAGAGAAGGTGAGGGGGGTGAGAGAAGGTGAGGGGGGTGAGAGAAGGTGAGGGGGTGAGGGAAGGTGAGGGGGTCGAGAGAAGGTGAGGGGGGGTGAGAGAAGGTGAGGGGGGGTGAGGGAAGGTGAGGGGGGCGAGAGAAGGTGAGGGGGGCGAGAGAAGGTGAGGGGGGTGAGAGAAGGTGAGGGGGGTGAGAGAAGGTGAGGGGGGGTGAGAGAAGGTGAGGGGGGGTGAGAGAAGGTGAGGGGGGGTGAGAGAAGGTGAGGGGGGGTGAGGGAAGGTGAGGGGGGTGAGGGAAGGTGAGGGGGGCGAGAGAAGGTGAGGGGGGCGAGAGAAGGTGAGGGGGGCGAGAGAAGGTGAGGGGGGCGAGAGAAGGTGAGGGGGGGTGAGAGAAGGTGAGGGGGGTGAGGGAAGGTGAGGGGGGGTGAGGGAAGGTGAGGGGGGTGAGGGAAGGTGAGGGGGGTGAGAGAAGGTGAGGGGGGTGAGAGAAGGTGAGGGGGGTGAGGGAAGGTGAGGGGGGTGAGGGAAGGTGAGGGGGGTGAGAGAAGGTGAGGGGGGTGAGAGAAGGTGAGGGGGGTGAGAGAAGGTGAGGGGGGTGAGAGAAGGTGAGGGGGGTGAGGGAAGGTGAGGGGGGTGAGGGAAGGTGAGGGGGGTGAGAGAAGGTGAGGGGGGTGAGAGAAGGTGAGGGGGGTGAGAGAAGGTGAGGGGGGTGAGAGAAGGTGAGGGGGGTGAGAAGGTGAGGGGGGTGAGAGAAGGTGAGGGGGGTGAGGGAAGGTGAGGAAGGTGAGGGGGGTGAGAGAAGGTGAGGGGGGTGAGGTGCAGCTGCACACTGCCACAGTATTTACTACAATCATGTACTCAGAAGTGTCATGTCAAGCTGACTGAACAAACCCAGTCTCTCAGTTCACATTCTGCCTCAGCACGGTGTGGTTAGCACGGTGTTAGCGCGGTGTGGTTAGCGCGGTGTGGTTAGCATGGTGTTAGCGAGGTGTGGTTAGCACGCCGCTGGCGCACACTGACCTGTAGAAGAACACCTCATCCACAGGAATCTGGCTTTCCTCTTTGGTCAGGTACTCAACACAGTTCACTGGAGGGGGGAGCATATATTCATATCCACAGATTTTTGTTTTATTTCCCCTCCAGATTACTCGATACTGCAGAACTCACCTGGTAATGGCCGGACGTTATTCATGAACTGTTTTTGCTTTGGTTGCATTACAGTGGCCTCTGTGTTTTCTGTGACAGGAGAGAAGGCAGAAACAACATAACTGAGCAGGATGTGTGTGTGTATCATCTGTAGTACTGTGGTGCATCAGAAGATCATCACATACGTTTTCCCTTGATTTGTTTGGGGTTTCGGAACACAAAGCGGTCCAGGAATCTGACGAGTGTGAAGTCCTGCAGGGGATCTCCTGTGTATTCGATATTTGCTCCCTGTTGCCATGGTGAAATAAAGAGGGAAAAACCACGCTAGATCAAATGACAATCTCCTAAAGCCCAGAGTGAGCAAGAGTCTTTTTTGATGACCTCACACATATCAACAGTGACGTGAGATTGTGTGTACACGCGTGTTCCTGGAACACGCACCTGTATGATGGTCTTAGCAAACAGAGCCACGGAGGGATGGAAATGGAGAGAGAGCTAGAGGAGACAAAATTCACAATTAATTGCCAGGAGCAACGGCAGCAACAGCAACGCCTCCGTGTGCCAAAGAACTGGAGTGCGATACCTTCTGTAGCTCCCACAGTGTGCTGTGGTCTGCTCCACAGTACAGAGGATTTCTGTGGATGGGGTCATACATCTCTAATTTCTTACCACCTGCACAGGAAAGACAAATTAGCAATAAGTGATCTATTCAATAGAGAACATGACAGAATGACAGAGTGGTTTGTTTGTATTAGGGATCTATTTTGGGTCAAGCATGACAGCTACTGCAGTGTTAATTTAGTTGACGAATAATTTGTCATAGTTTTCGTCAATTAACCTTTTTTCATGACGAATAAGAGACAATAACTAAATAAAAACTATACGAAGGGATAAAGACGTTGACTAAATTAATGAACATTTTCGTCAACGAATAAAAACGAGACGAAAATATTGGCCAGCGACGACATCCAATCAGGCCTGATTTAGTTTTGAGAAAGGTAGGGATAAGTTAAGAAGAGATCCAGCCGTAACTACTTTAGTGTACACGGAGAGGCGGGACAAACCGGGTAACTGTCCAATCAGTACTAACGTCTTCACATCGCACAGAACCCGGTAAGACCATACTAGCCTATGAACTCGAAGTTAACTCGACAATATCAGCAGGGAGAAAGATAAGAAGCGATATATGGACACATTTCTCCTTTGACCTTGAGAAAAAGAAGACGGTGTGTAAACCATGTGGGACAATGTCGGGAAAAATACGACAAATGAAACGACATCTGCGGGCTAGGCATTGTTGTTCTTATTGCACCCAGTTTTATATAAAATGTAATATGTATTGTTCATAACAAACTCCATATGTTTTCAGGTAGAGCGGGCCTACTGGTCATCAATGTTTTGTTATTGTTATGCTCAATAACTATAAGTTCAGGTCAATAAAGTTGTTTCGAAACCTGTTTTTGTATATATTGCACATACAAACGATAATATTCTGTAACTGGTTAATAAATGTTTCATTTTGTGTAAGTGTATATAATGACTATTACACCATTTATATTTTAGTCAACTAAATTCTTTTGATAATTAGTCGACTAAATTCTAATGATAACTAGTCGACTAAAACTGGACTAAGACTAAAAAAATCCAATTACTAAATTATGACTAAAACTAAATGGCATTTTAGTCAAAAGACTAAGACTAAAACAATCAAAAATTGCTGTCAAAATTAACACTGAGCTACTGGCAGTCTTGAGACTCCCACTATGTCCTCCAGGTGATTAGGAGACCTCACAGTCTGTATTCCCAGTCTACGCACAGAAACCGGTCCACAATCTATAGCAAAAATGCTTTATGAAGACCCAACTGTAATTTTAGTTACCTTCCAGGTTTTCATGATGTACCCATGATGCAGTTGGTTTGGGTTGGTTTGGTGTCTTGGGCTGACCCTCATCAATTTTATCAGCATCCACAAATCTTTCTTCATCATCATCCTCCTCTTCCTCCTCCCCTTTAAGGTCTTGAAACTTTTCCTCCTCGACATCCTATTGTATTTGTGAACATATATCATACCCAAAGACATTTGGTGCAATACAAGACGTGTGCGAACACGCAGGACATGCGTTGTATTTGATCTTACCCCCGCTTCCAGTAGGAGGAGCTTGAGACCAGGCTTGGACTTCATGACCTCTGACACCAGGAAGAGCGCTCCGCACGCAAAGGCAGGGCTCTGCTCACAGCTGACCTGCAGGAGGCGCTTCAGAAAGGCCTTGATCCGCCGCAGGACAATGTCCGCCTTCAGGGACTTATAGAGGAGGTTGAGGAACATGCTCTGTCTTGAGCACACGGAGAGTCCTGGGTCCAGCAGCTTCCTGCGAGAGACACCCACATGAAATCACGTGACTGTTCCTAAGTATCACGGAGAAGCGGCAACATTTACGCGGAAATACACTAAACATGGACCAGATTTCCTATTAACCCAGGCCATTGGGGTGTGTTCGGCTTGCACTTGCCTGTAAAGAGCTACGTAGTAGCGGTCCGACACGACCTGCTGGGTGTCCATGACTTGAAAGAGCAGCATGAGCGCTTGCACTGCTGTGCTGAACTTCACCATGTGCACCACCTTAAACAGAGTGTCCAGCTGCTCACGCACCGTCTCGTCGCCCGCTCGGGTGTAGGGGTACGCCCGGTTCACGCCCGTCAGCAGGGCACCCAGCATCTTGGACTCCACGTCCTTCTTGCGGACGCAGAGGCGGAAGAAGGTGAAGTAGACGGTGATGAGCTGGGTGGCCAGGTCCGCCTCCTCGTGGCTCAGCATCACCTGGTTGAGGAAGCAGGCGGCGTAATACTGCGCCTTGGCGCTGATGTTGGGCCGGAACATCAGACGCTCCACCTCGGTGCACACCACCACCTTCATGTTGGGGTGCTTGTGAAGCAGAGTCTCCAGCAGGTACGACGCTTTGGAGGCGAGTTTGTACTCTGGGTCTCCCAACTTGTTGACCACGTGCACCAGCAGGGGGCGTTCTTGCTCGGGGCGGTTACACAGCAGCTCGTGAGCGGTGGTGAGAGCTTTGGTCTTGATGGCCAGGACGGTGTCATGAGACAAGGCATCAAGGGTCACTACGAAGTCCGCCATCAGCTGCTTCAGCTGGTTCTCGTAGTACCACAGGACGAGTCTTCTGTCTCGGGCGTCCCGGTTCCCACTGGCCCGTTCCTCCAGCTCATCGAAAGGACGCTGGGCGAAGGCTTGGAGCTTGCGGTTCTCTGGCAGGAGGTCGGACAGTAGAAGCTCCTTAAGCGTGTCCAGAGCCATCAGGCCCTGTCTGCGACTGCCCTTCTTCTTCACAAGAGCGACGAGGCCCTCCACGTGCTCCACCGCGTGCACCGGGGCGTCCTGGATTAGGACCGTCATGGCCGCCATCCTGTCGACCAAAGTGCCGGTGGAGACGACGCTCTTCATCCAGGCCGTGTTGGCGCCCTTCTGCAGGTTCTTCTTGGTTTTGTAGAGTTCGACTTCAGCCTCAAACAGCTTCTGAGCTAAAGCCCTGTACTGAGAAACCAGCGACTGATCCTGAGGTGATGTGTTACTTTCTGAGGAGTAGTCCAGATCGTACCATTTTCCACCAGGTCTGACCAACAATGTTTGTCTGGGAAAAAACTCAAAAAGGTTCAATTCTTTCTGTTTGGCTTTCTTCCCAGCACTAGCTGCTTTCTTAGCCTCCTTCTTTTTCTTGATCTCCGTTTGTTGTTTGTCTGCAGCTTTGCTGCGCTCCACTGCCACTTTCTTCTTGTTCTCCTTTTTCTCAGCAGGCTCTCTGACCACCTGCTCTTCTTCATGCTCATCTTCATCATCATCACCTTTAATAACCTGCTGGTCTGCATAGGCACGGACGCCCAATTTCTTAATGAATTCCTCCAACTCGCCATCCTCTAAATCATCAATTGCACCTTTCTTTCCACCATTCACTAGCTCATTAGTGTCCACAATCCCAGCAAGCATAACATAGTCCGCCTGAAATAAATAAAAACATGAATAAGAATCAATATGGTGTGGTGGTTAAAGCCCAGTATTATTATAGGTTCAGTTTCCTGACTGAGTTTTGCTTCAGATCACCTGATTTGAAGCATTTTAATTTAAACAGCATAGTTACAAATCCTGGTGTATCTGTATGACAGGAGCACTAATACATGTATGAGGGAGTCAGTATAAGGTGTGTGTGTATCACACACTGATAATACAACCACACCAGCCTCACACACACGTGTGTGTGCAGCATGGAGCAGGAAGCTCGCTATCTGAAGACTTCAGCTACCTTAGTACCGCCCAAACGCAAGACATGGTCCAGGGAGAATTCTTCATCCTCGTCTGGACCGTTGGTTGCCTCGTCCCCGGTGTCCAGCTCGTCTTCTTCAGCAGGTTCGTGTGGACGCGTCCTGCCTGTGGGCGCCATGTTGAGACTGCTGTGGGGACGCAGGTCCTGGAAGAACAAACACTCACATTACTGTCGGATACACAAACACTAACATAGGACGTAAAGACGTATCATATGGAGTTTAATATGTATTCCATTCATATGTATTTTAATAAACGAGGAACATTTAAAAAATATATAGATAAAAAAATTTAAGATTTTGATTCAGTGTATAATAGGACCTTACAGCACAAGGGTCAAAGTTCATAGTTCAAGCCTATCCAATCAGCAGCAGTTATTCCGGGTCACGTTGCAGCAGCAGCGCTCTAACGTCATGAGGGTCAAGCACGCGCGTGTCTGTTTCTCTTATTTCTGCTCATATATTTTTATTACGTTCTTTAATTTAACTTTAATAGCAATTCACGTTTATTAATATCGTAAAACGTGCTGACCGATTAACAACCTGTAACAAATATGAATGTGGCGAGTTCATGGAGGAGAATGGAGACAGTAGTGAAGATGACGAGATTACGGGGGGCGTGTCTGCGTTCTGTTACCCCCCCATCACCCTGGGGTAGGTACTGTGTGTGTGTGTGTGTTACCCCCCCCCCCCCCCCCCATCACCCCGGGGTAGGTAGTGTGTGTGTGTGTGTGTGTGTGTCTGCGTTCTGTTACCCCCCCATCACCCGGGGTAGGCACTGTGTGTGTGTGTGTGTGTGTGTGTGTGTGTGTGTGTGTGTGTGTCTGCGTTCTATTACCCCCCCATCACCCCGGGGTAGGCACTGTGTGTGTGTGTGTGTGTGTGTGTGTGTGTGTGTGTGTGTGTGTGTGTGTCTGCGTTCTATTACCCCCCCCATCACCCCGGGGTAGGCACTGTGTGTGTGTGTGTGTGTGTGTGTGTGTGTGTATGTGTGTTACCCCCCCATTACCCCCCCGGGGTAGGTAGTGTGTGTGGGTGTGTGTGTGTTCTCACCCCATCACCCTGAGGTAGGTAGTGTGTGTGTGTGTGTATGTGTGTGTGTTCTCACCCCATCACCCTGGGGTAGGTACTGTGTGTGTGTGTGTGTGTGTGTGTGTGTGTAGGTACTGTGTCTCTACTACATACACAGTGGTGTAACATTCTCCATAACCACTGTTAGCAGGTTTCATTAATACTATTTGATCTCTTGTGACAGGGTCAGTGGTGATGAGCAGAAGATGCTCCTGCACGTCAGTGGAGAATCGGCCTGGTCCGTCTGTTCTGAGACATCTCACCTCCAAGATCACGGCCACGGGCCCCATCACGGTAGCGGAGTACATGCGAGAGGCTCTCACCAACCCAGTTTCGGTAGTTATCTGCCATTCTTATAACGTGTACTGCTAATGTATTCTGCTTGTGTCAACCAGCTTCATGCATTCAGGTGGTTTACCAGTACAAATGAGAAGGTTCTGAACCTCATCAACAGGGCTACTACGTGAAGAATGATATGCTGGGAGCTCATGGAGATTTCATTACATCACCAGAAATAAGTCAGATGTTTGGAGAGGTATTTTTCCCACAATTCATAAAAGTTATGGAAAAGAATAATATTCATTCACAGTGGCGATAATACGTGGTTGTGTTGTGGAAAACGTACGTAGTTGACCTCTCTCTCTGTTCCGGGGCAGCTGATCGGTATCTGGTGCCTGAGTGAGTGGATCGCTGCAGGAAAGCCCAACACGGTCCAGCTGGTGGAGCTCGGGCCCGGGAGGGGTTCGCTCATCAGTGACATCTTACGGGTAAGAATGCTTCGCTGTGTTTTTTTTATTTCAACAGAAGGAGGCGCTGTTGAACAATATTTGGCACATGGTTCCAAACACAAAGCCGATCTAGCCGCTCTGAATTGTGTGTGTTTGTGCGTGCGCGTGTCGCAGGTATTTGACCAGCTGCGGTCGGTTCTGCGTGGCGCGGCAGTATCTGTCCACCTGGTGGAGGTGAGCCCAAAGTTAAGCCAGATCCAGGCTGAGTGTTTGGCTGCTAAACACACGTGTGGAGGCGATGAAGAGCTGGTGTACCGCACCGGCCACACGCACACGGGTCTGCCCATCTACTGGTACCGGAGCGTCGAAGACGTCCCCAGAGGTTCAGTCTGCTGTCCACACTGTTCGCTGCATTTCTGACATCTCTGTACAGGTTGTCATACAGACACTGTTGATCATTCTGGCTGTTTCTCGTCAATAGGCTTCAGTATATTCTTGGCTCACGAGTTCTTTGATGCCTTACCTATACACAAGTTTCAGGTAACCAGAACTTGAATAGGACTTAAACTCACGAGGTGGATGTGTGTGGGGAAATTGACACTTGACACTGATGTGAATCCCATAATAATACAGCACTAAACACATATACTGGTACACATATAAATAACCAGGGCTATGGCTACTTTTAAATAAGTGAGGGTCATTGTGCTTGACTCTGTGATGTGCTGTAGAGAACAGAGAAGGGTTGGAGAGAGGTGATGATTGACATCCACCCAGAGGAACCAGACAAGCTGCGCTTTGTGCTGCTGCCTACACCCACGCTGGCCTCCACCCTGGCCTCCACCACACTCATCCACGTGAGGACAAACACAAGGGCCTTTCTGCATATGCTGTAGAAGATATCACATGCCATTGCTAAGGGCTTGTGGGTAATGCTGCTGTGAGCCGTTACATATATCTGCCCGTCATATATGAGGCATAAAGGAAAGATGATCAGATGCAAAATCTGGGTTTTATCTGCTTCCTTTATCCACTGTAGACATTAGAGACATTGGAGACATGAGAGACATTGGAGACGTTAGAGACGTCGGAGACATTAAGAGACATTAGAGACATTAGAGACGGGCTTAACGTGGCCTCAGTCGTACTCAGAGTAAATAGCAGCTTTTCACTGGCCTTCTGAAACGTGTTGTGTTCAGCCTGGGCGGGTCAAACCTTCTTTTTCTTTTCTCTTGTTACATTCCACAGGAGGATGAGAAGCGACAGCACTTGGAGCTTTCTCCAGAAGGGGGCGTCATTGTGCAGAAGATAGCCCAACGCATCGCTGAGGACGGGGGCGCGGCCTTGATCGCAGACTATGGGCATGATGGAACAAAGACGGATACCTTCAGAGTGAGATGTTTCCTTCAGAGTGAGATGTTTCCTTCAGAGTGAGATGTTTCCTTCAGAGTGAGATGTTTCCTTCAGAGTGAGATGTTTCCTTCAGAGTGAAATCTGCTGTTTTCTTCAGAGTGAGATGTTTCATTCAGAGTGAGATGTTTTCTTCAGAGTGAGATGTTTTCTTCAGAGTGAGATGTTTCCTTCAGAGTGTTTCCTTCAGAGTGAGATCTGCTGTTTTCTTCAGAGTGAGATGTTTCCTTCAGAGTGAGATGTTTCCTTCAGAGTGAGATCTGATGTTTCCTTCAGAGTGAGATCTGATGTTTCCTTCAGAGTGAGATCTGATGTTTCCTTCAGAGTGAGCTCCACCAGTGCTGCTGCTGTTCTCCGCCCCTGGCGTGCTGTCTCCCCAGTGGGTTGCTCCTCAGTGTATCTGAGGCTGGCCTGACCCTGTTGCTCCCCACCTCTGACCTCAGGAACTTGAGGTCAAATGTCTGTGTGTAATCACTCATCCTAATCTCGCCTGTCTGCTCTCAGGAGGCAGAGGTCATGCATGTTGTCTGTTATTCAGTACTCAGAGAGGTGGAGAGAATAACTAAGTTAATAAAGGACTTTTCAATATGGCTTCTTTAGGGTGTGTGTGTGCTATGTCAGCTCACATTGAAGCACATAAAGTCAACTGTGAAACTGGGTTCTTGGGGGTGGGGGAGCTGGGGGTGTAGTATTTTTATTTGTTATTTTGTGTTGTGTTCATGATTAGAAAAATGTCTATCTGCCTTTGGTCTTCAGTTAGAGCTAAGTGTCAAAGCTCAGTAGAGCCATCGTTTAGAATGTCCTTTCTGATTATACCTGGTCTGAACTGATAGTTCTGAATATACCTGACCTAACCTGAACTGATAGTTCTGAATATACCTGACCTAACCTGAACTGATAGTTCTGAATATACCTGACCTAACCTGAACTGAAGGTTCTGAATATACCTGACCTAACCTGAGCTGATGGTTCTGAATATACCTGACCTAACCTGAGCTGATGGTTCTGAATATACCTGACCTAACCTGAGCTGATGGTTCTGAATATACCTGACCTAACCTGAGTTCTGAATATACCTGACCTAACCTGAGCTGATGGTTCTGAATATACCTGACCTAACCTGAGTTCTGAATATACCTGACCTAACCTGAGCTGATGGTTCTGAATATACTAGGGGTAGGACGCGAAAAAAAAAAAATCAAATTAATTAGAAACTTTGTAATTAATTAATCGCATTTTAATCGCATTTCAGTATTTAACATGATAAATATTAATTTATTAATATTGATATAAAATTTATAAATATTCATTTAAATATTGATGAATGAATCAATGAACATAATCATAAACTTCAACATCTTTATTTATTTTTCCACCAGTCTACTACACAGAGCCACATTTGTGGCACTCTTGACAATAACCTGTTTTACTTCCCTTTCCTCATACAGCTGCTGGATTTTCTTCCACATTGTCTTTCTGGACGGTAGTTCATAACTTGCATCAGTTGACGCAATTTGCAGCACTTCTTGTAAGCCTTTATCTTTGACCACAGAGAGCGGTCTGAACCCCGACATGTGGTCGAGTGTTGACTGGCGACACTGTTTGCTCGTACTAGGAATACATTTATCAGCTAAGTTATCATTACTGACCTGCGCGTTAGCCCCAACATGTTTTGCGTTGAGGTGGTAACGAAGGGTGGAAGTGCTCCTGTGATAAGTGAACTCCTTCCTACATAAAGTGTAAATAACACTATTTGTGTTTGTACTTCCATTTGGAGGTTTCCTATATTTAAATTTCATATCCACCAGCGTGGCCTCTTCAGTCATCTCCATCATGCTCATCTTATTGTACATCCATATAATCTGTATGTCTGGAACTCGTGCACCGAGAAACATTCCACGATGCAAAAGTGGCGTTAAAATGCGTTTTTTTTTGTTCGTTAATTTCCCTGTAATTAATTAATCGAAATTAACGCGTTAAAGTCCCACCACTAGAATATACCCGAGCTAACCTGAACTGATGGTTCTGAATATACCTGACCTAACCTGAACTGATGGTTCTGAATATACCTGACCTAACCTGAACTGATGGTTCTGAATATACCCGACCTAACCTGAACTGATGGTTCTGAATATACCTGACCTAACCTGAACTGATGGTTCTGAATATACCCGACCTAACCTGAACTGATGGTTCTGAATATACCCGACCTAACCTGAACTGATGGTTCTGAATATACCCGACCTAACCTGAACTGATGGTTCTGAATATACCCGACCTAACCTGAACTGATGGTTCTGAATATACCTGACCTAACCTGAACTGATGGTTCTGAATATACCTGACCTAACCTGAACTGATAGTTCTGAATATACCTGACCTAACCTGAACTCATGGTTCTGAATATACCTGACCTAACCTGAACTGATGGTTCTGAATATACCTGACCTAACCTGAACTGATGGTTCTGAATATACCCGACCTAACCTGAACTGATAGTTCTGAATATACCTGACCTAACCTGAACTGATGGTTCTGAATATACCTGACCTAACCTGAACTGATGGTTCTGAATATACCTGACCTAACCTGAACTGATGGTTCTGAATATACCTGACCTAACCTGAACTGATAGTTCTGAATATACCCGACCTAACCTGAACTGATAGTTCTGAATATACCTGACCTAACCTGAACTGATGGTTCTGAATATACCTGACCTAACCTGAACTGATGGTTCTGAATATACCCGACCTAACCTGAACTGATGGTTCTGAATATACCCGACCTAACCTGAACTGATGGTTCTGAATATACCCGACCTAACCTGAACTCATGGTTCTGAATATACCCGACCTAACCTGAACTCATGGTTCTGAATATACCCGACCTAACCTGAACTGATGGTTCTGAATATACCTGACCTAACCTGAACTGATGGTTCTGAATATACCCGACCTAACCTGAACTGATGGTTCTGAATATACCCGACCTAACCTGAACTGATGGTTCTGAATATACCTGACCTAACCTGAACTGATAGTTCTGAATATACCTGACCTAACCTGAACTGATGGTTCTGAATATACCCGACCTAACCTGAACTGATGGTTCTGAATATACCTGACCTAACCTGAACTGATAGTTCTGAATATACCTGACCTAACCTGAACTCATGGTTCTGAATATACCCGACCTAACCTGAACTCATGGTTCTGAATATACCCGACCTAACCTGAACTGATGGTTCTGAATATACCTGACCTAACCTGAACTGATGGTTCTGAATATACCCGACCTAACCTGAACTGATGGTTCTGAATATACCTGACCTAACCTGAACTGATGGTTCTGAATATACCCGACCTAACCTGAACTCATGGTTCTGAATATACCCGACCTAACCTGAACTCATGGTTCTGAATATACCCGACCTAACCTGAACTGATGGTTCTGAATATACCTGACCTAACCTGAACTGATGGTTCTGAATATACCTGACCTAACCTGAACTCATGGTTCTGAATATACCCGACCTAACCTGAACTGATGGTTCTGAATATACCTGACCTAACCTGAACTGATAGTTCTGAATATACCTGAGCTAACCTGAACTCATGGTTCTGAATATACCTGACCTAACCTGAACTGATGGTTCTGAATATACCTGACCTAACCTGAACTGATGGTTCTGAATATACCCGACCTAACCTGAACTGATGGTTCTGAATATACCTGACCTAACCTGAACTGATGGTTCTGAATATACCCGACCTAACCTGAACTGATGGTTCTGAATATACCTGACCTAACCTGAACTGATGGTTCTGAATATACCTGAGCTAACCTGAACTCATGGTTCTGAATATACCCGACCTAACCTGAACTGATGGTTCTGAATATACCTGACCTAACCTGAACTGATGGTTCTGAATATACCTGAGCTAACCTGAACTCATGGTTCTGAATATACCCGACCTAACCTGAACTGATGGTTCTGAATATACCTGACCTAACCTGAACTGATAGTTCTGAATATACCTGACCTAACCTGAACTGATGGTTCTGAATATACCTGACCTAACCTGAACTGATGGTTCTGAATATACCCGACCTAACCTGAACTGATGGTTCTGAATATACCCGACCTAACCTGAACTGATGGTTCTGAATATACCTGAGCTAACCTGAACTGATGGTTCTGAATATACCTGACCTAACCTGAACTCATGGTTCTGAATATACCCGACCTAACCTGAACTCATGGTTCTGAATATACCAGACCTAACCTGAACTGATGGTTCTGAATATACCTGACCTAACCTGAACTGATGGTTCTGAATATACCCGACCTAACCTGAACTGATGGTTCTGAATATACCCGACCTAACCTGAACTGATGGTTCTGAATATACCCGACCTAACCTGAACTGATGGTTCTGAATATACCCGACCTAACCTGAACTGATGGTTCTGAATATACCTGACCTAACCTGAACTGATGGTTCTGAATATACCTGACCTAACCTGAACTGATGGTTCTGAATATACCCGACCTAACCTGAACTGATGGTTCTGAATATACCTGACCTAACCTGAACTGATGGTTCTGAATATACCCGACCTAACCTGAACTGATAGTTCTGAATATACCTGACCTAACCTGAACTGATAGTTCTGAATATACCCGACCTAACCTGAACTCATGGTTCTGAATATACCCGACCTAACCTGAACTCATGGTTCTGAATATACCCGACCTAACCTGAACTGATGGTTCTGAATATACCCGACCTAACCTGAACTGATGGTTCTGAATATACCTGACCTAACCTGAACTGATGGTTCTGAATATACCTGACCTAACCTGAACTGATGGTTCTGAATATACCCGACCTAACCTGAACTGATAGTTCTGAATATACCTGACCTAACCTGAACTGATAGTTCTGAATATACCTGACCTAACCTGAACTGATAGTTCTGAATATACCCGACCTAACCTGAACTCATGGTTCTGAATATACCCGACCTAACCTGAACTCATGGTTCTGAATATACCCGACCTAACCTGAACTCATGGTTCTGAATATACCCGACCTAACCTGAACTCATGGTTCTGAATATACCCGACCTAACCTGAACTGATGGTTCTGAATATACCTGACCTAACCTGAACTGATGGTTCTGAATATACCTGACCTAACCTGAACTGATGGTTCTGAATATACCCGACCTAACCTGAACTGATGGTTCTGAATATACCCGACCTAACCTGAACTGATGGTTCTGAATATACCCGACCTAACCTGAACTGATGGTTCTGAATATACCCGACCTAACCTGAACTGATGGTTCTGAATATACCTGACCTAACCTGAACTGATGGTTCTGAATATACCCGACCTAACCTGAACTCATGGTTCTGAATATACCTGACCTAACCTGAACTGATGGTTCTGAATATACCCGACCTAACCTGAACTCATGGTTCTGAATATACCCGACCTAACCTGAACTGATGGTTCTGAATATACCCGACCTAACCTGAACTGATGGTTCTGAATATACCTGACCTAACCTGAACTGATGGTTCTGAATATACCTGACCTAACCTGAACTGATGGTTCTGAATATACCCGACCTAACCTGAACTGATGGTTCTGAATATACCTGAGCTAACCTGAACTGATGGTTCTGAATATACCTGACCTAACCTGAACTGATGGTTCTGAATATACCTGACCTAACCTGAACTCATGGTTCTGAATATACCCGACCTAACCTGAACTGATGGTTCTGAATATACCTGACCTAACCTGAACTGATGGTTCTGAATATACCCGACCTAACCTGAACTGATGGTTCTGAATATACCCGACCTAACCTGAACTGATGGTTCTGAATATACCTGACCTAACCTGAACTGATGGTTCTGAATATACCTGACCTAACCTGAACTGATGGTTCTGAATATACCCGACCTAACCTGAACTCATGGTTCTGAATATACCCGACCTAACCTGAACTGATGGTTCTGAATATACCCGACCTAACCTGAACTGATGGTTCTGAATATACCTGACCTAACCTGAACTGATGGTTCTGAATATACCCGACCTAACCTGAACTGATGGTTCTGAATATACCTGACCTAACCTGAACTGATGGTTCTGAATATACCTGAGCTAACCTGAACTGATGGTTCTGAATATACCTGACCTAACCTGAACTGATGGTTCTGAATATACCCGACCTAACCTGAACTGATGGTTCTGAATATACCTGACCTAACCTGAACTGATGGTTCTGAATATACCCGACCTAACCTGAACTGATGGTTCTGAATATACCCGACCTAACCTGAACTGATAGTTCTGAATATACCTGACCTAACCTGAACTGATGGTTCTGAATATACCTGAGCTAACCTGAACTGATGGTTCTGAATATACCTGACCTAACCTGAACTCATGGTTCTGAATATACCTGACCTAACCTGAACTCATGGTTCTGAATATACCCGACCTAACCTGAACTGATGGTTCTGAATATACCTGACCTAACCTGAACTGATGGTTCTGAATATACCCGACCTAACCTGAACTGATAGTTCTGAATATACCTGACCTAACCTGAACTGATAGTTCTGAATATACCTGACCTAACCTGAACTGATGGTTCTGAATATACCTGACCTAACCTGAACTGATGGTTCTGAATATACCTGACCTAACCTGAACTCATGGTTCTGAATATACCCGACCTAACCTGAACTGATGGTTCTGAATATACCCGACCTAACCTGAACTGATGGTTCTGAATATACCCGACCTAACCTGAACTGATGGTTCTGAATATACCCGACCTAACCTGAACTGATGGTTCTGAATATACCCGACCTAACCTGAACTGATGGTTCTGAATATACCCGACCTAACCTGAACTGATGGTTCTGAATATACCCGACCTAACCTGAACTGATGGTTCTGAATATACCCGACCTAACCTGAACTGATGGTTCTGAATATACCCGACCTAACCTGAACTGATGGTTCTGAATATACCCGACCTAACCTGAACTGATGGTTCTGAATATACCCGACCTAACCTGAACTGATGGTTCTGAATATACCCGACCTAACCTGAACTGATGGTTCTGAATATACCCGACCTAACCTGAACTGATGGTTCTGAATATACCCGACCTAACCTGAACTGATGGTTCTGAATATACCTGACCTAACCTGAACTGATGGTTCTGAATATACCTGACCTAACCTGAACTGATGGTTCTGAATATACCCGACCTAACCTGAACTGATGGTTCTGAATATACCTGACCTAACCTGAACTGATGGTTCTGAATATACCCGACCTAACCTGAACTGATGGTTCTGAATATACCCGACCTAACCTGAACTGATGGTTCTGAATATACCCGACCTAACCTGAACTGATGGTTCTGAATATACCCGACCTAACCTGAACTGATGGTTCTGAATATACCCGACCTAACCTGAACTGATGGTTCTGAATATACCCGACCTAACCTGAACTGATGGTTCTGAATATACCTGACCTAACCTGAACTGATGGTTCTGAATATACCCGACCTAACCTGAACTGATGGTTCTGAATATACCCGACCTAACCTGAACTGATGGTTCTGAATATACCCGACCTAACCTGAACTGATGGTTCTGAATATACCCGACCTAACCTGAACTGATGGTTCTGAATATACCTGACCTAACCTGAACTGATAGTTCTGAATATACCCGACCTAACCTGAACTCATGGTTCTGAATATACCTGACCTAACCTGAACTCATGGTTCTGAATATACCCGACCTAACCTGAACTCATGGTTCTGAATATACCCGACCTAACCTGAACTGATGGTTCTGAATATACCCGACCTAACCTGAACTGATGGTTCTGAATATACCCGACCTAACCTGAACTGATGGTTCTGAATATACCTGACCTAACCTGAACTGATGGTTCTGAATATACCCGACCTAACCTGAACTGATGGTTCTGAATATACCTGACCTAACCTGAACTGATAGTTCTGAATATACCCGACCTAACCTGAACTGATGGTTCTGAATATACCCGACCTAACCTGAACTGATGGTTCTGAATATACCTGACCTAACCTGAACTGATGGTTCTGAATATACCTGACCTAACCTGAACTGATGGTTCTGAATATACCCGACCTAACCTGAACTGATGGTTCTGAATATACCCGACCTAACCTGAACTGATGGTTCTGAATATACCCGACCTAACCTGAACTGATGGTTCTGAATATACCCGACCTAACCTGAACTGATGGTTCTGAATATACCCGACCTAACCTGAACTGATGGTTCTGAATATACCCGACCTAACCTGAACTGATGGTTCTGAATATACCTGACCTAACCTGAACTGATGGTTCTGAATATACCCGACCTAACCTGAACTGATGGTTCTGAATATACCCGACCTAACCTGAACTGATGGTTCTGAATATACCCGACCTAACCTGAACTCATGGTTCTGAATATACCCGACCTAACCTGAACTCATGGTTCTGAATATACCCGACCTAACCTGAACTGATGGTTCTGAATATACCCGACCTAACCTGAACTGATGGTTCTGAATATACCCGACCTAACCTGAACTGATGGTTCTGAATATACCTGACCTAACCTGAACTGATGGTTCTGAATATACCCGACCTAACCTGAACTGATGGTTCTGAATATACCTGACCTAACCTGAACTGATGGTTCTGAATATACCTGACCTAACCTGAACTGATGGTTCTGAATATACCCGACCTAACCTGAACTGATGGTTCTGAATATACCCGACCTAACCTGAACTGATGGTTCTGAATATACCCGACCTAACCTGAACTGATGGTTCTGAATATACCCGACCTAACCTGAACTGATGGTTCTGAATATACCTGACCTAACCTGAACTCATGGTTCTGCTCTCAGGGCTTCAGGGGACACAAGATCCACGATGTGCTGGAGGCCCCTGGCACGGCGGATCTGACAGCAGACGTGGACTTCAGTTATGTGAGGAGGATGGCAGGAGAGATGGTGGCGTGTGTGGGGCCCGTCACACAGAGGGCCTTCCTGAAGAACATGGGCATAGACGCACGCCTGCAGGTGAGTCATGGACCCCATATGAATGCAGCGCTGTATTGATGTTTTCATGAACTCTACTACCACTATTCTGTTTTCACCTACATCTCACTGAAATGCATTCTGTACAGTAGAAACCAGTGTTCCAGTGTAGAATCATCCATGTGTGGTGGTCTCCTTCAGGTCCTGCTGAGGAGCTGTCCTGACGCCCCCACCCGAGAACAGCTCGTCCATGGCTATGACATGCTGACCAGCTCTGAGAAGATGGGCAGCAGGTTCCAGTTCTTCTCACTGTTGGCACACGGCCGTCTGGCCCAGCCGAGGAAGGAGGGGGAGGGGCCGGGACCAAGAGGGCGGGGCCCAGCACCACTGCCCGTGGCTGGGTTCAGTGAGCTCAGCCTGCAGTGACGCCCACTGCATTCATATGGGCGGGACTATGAATTAAAGGAGATTGGTCCACCAATCAGATAAGCGCCTCCTTCGGCTGTCTTTGCTGGGGAAGACCGCTGTTTCCTGTGCAACCAGATTATGACTGAGTTACATTTCTTTGATTTGAGCATTAATTGCCCAATCGTGTTCATGGTCAGAAGAGCTCTGGGATGAAGCTACTGCTCCTTTTCATATTGCATTTATTTAAAATACATTTGTATAAAATTTCTGTTAAAAGTTTTAAAAGTTTGATATTTTCATACTGCAAATCACTGATGGCTTGTAGTTATAAATGTTATACCAAACCCGCATTCTGCTCACATAGTTTGCCGTAAATAAACTAAGAATGGAGCTTCTACAGATCAGAGCCCGTCTGTGTGAGAAGCGGAGGAAACACTCGTCTGTGTGGGGGTGGAGGAAACACTCGTCTGTGTGGGGGTGGAGGAAACGCTCGTCTGTGTGAGGGGCGGAGGAAACGCTCGTCTGTGTGAGGGGCGGAGGAAACGCTCGTCTGTGTGAGGGGCGGAGGAAACGCTCGTCTGTGTGAGGGGCGGAGGAAACGCTCGTCTGTGTGAGGGGCGGAGGAAACGCTCGTCTGTGTGAGGGGCGGAGGAAACGCTCGTCTGTGTGGGGGGCGGAGGAAACGCTCGTCTGTGTGGGGGGCGGAGGAAACGCTCGTCTGTGTGAGGGGCGGAGGAAACGCCCGTCTGTGTGGGGGGCGGAGGAAACGCACGTCTGTGTGAGGGGCGGAGGAAACGCTCGTCTGTGTGAGGGGCGGAGGAAACGCTCGTCTGTGTGAGGGGCGGAGGAAACGCTCGTCTGTGTGAGGGGCGGAGGAAACGCTCGTCTGTGTGAGGGGCGGAGGAAACGCTCGTCTGTGTGGGGGGCGGAGGAAACGCCCGTCTGTGTGGGGGGCGGAGGAAACGCCCGTCTGTGTGAGGGGCGGAGGAAACGCCCGTCTGTGTGAGGGGCGGAGGAAACGCCCGTCTGTGTGAGGGGCGGAGGAAACGCCCGTCTGTGTGAGGGGCGGAGGAAACGCCCGTCTGTGTGAGGGGCGGAGGAAACGCTCGTCTGTGTGAGGGGCGGAGGAAACGCTCGTCTGTGTGAGGGGCGGAGGAAACGCTCGTCTGTGTGAGGGTGGAGGAAACGCTCGTCTGTGTGAGGGTGGAGGAAACGCTCGTCTGTGTGAGGGGCGGAGGAAACGCTCGTCTGTGTGAGGGGCGGAGGAAACGCCCGTCTGTGTGAGGGGCGGAGGAAACGCTCGTCTGTGTGAGGGGCGGAGGAAACACTCGTCTGTGTGAGGGGCGGAGGAAACGCTCGTCTGTGTGAGGGGCGGAGGAAACGCTCGTCTGTGTGAGGGGCGGAGGAAACGCTCGTCTGTGTGAGGGTGGAGGAAACGCCCGTCTGTGTGGGGGGCGGAGGAAACGCTCGTCTGTGTGAGGGGCGGAGGAAACGCTCGTCTGTGTGAGGGGCGGAGGAAACGCTCGTCTGTGTGAGGGTGGAGGAAACGCTCGTCTGTGTGAGGGTGGAGGAAACGCTCGTCTGTGTGAGGGGCGGAGGAAACGCTCGTCTGTGTGAGGGGCGGAGGAAACGCCCGTCTGTGTGAGGGGCGGAGGAAACACTCGTCTGTGTGAGGGGCGGAGGAAACGCTCGTCTGTGTGAGGGGCGGAGGAAACGCTCGTCTGTGTGAGGGGCGGAGGAAACGCTCGTCTGTGTGAGGGGCGGAGGAAACGCCCGTCTGTGTGAGGGGCGGAGGAAACACTCGTCTGTGTGAGGGGCGGAGGAAACGCTCGTCTGTGTGAGGGGCGGAGGAAACGCTCGTCTGTGTGAGGGGCGGAGGAAACGCTCGTCTGTGTGAGGGGCGGAGGAAACGCTCGTCTGTGTGAGGGGCGGAGGAAACGCTCGTCTGTGTGAGGGGCGGAGGAAACGCTCGTCTGTGTGAGGGGCGGAGGAAACACTCGTCTGTGTGAGGGGCGGAGGAAACGCTCGTCTGTGTGAGGGTGGAGGAAACGCTCGTCTGTGTGAGGGGCGGAGGAAACGCTCGTCTGTGTGAGGGGCGGAGGAAACGCTCGTCTGTGTGAGGGGCGGAGGAAACGCTCGTCTGTGTGAGGGGCGGAGGAAACGCTCGTCTGTGTGAGGGGCGGAGGAAACGCTCGTCTGTGTGAGGGGCGGAGGAAACGCCCGTCTGTGTGAGGGGCGGAGGAAACGCACGTCTGTGTGAGGGGCGGAGGAAACGCTCGTCTGTGTGAGGGGCGGAGGAAACACTCGTCTGTGTGAGGGGCGGAGGAAACACTGACTCCGGCTGGTGCGGGAGGAAACTATTACTGACCCACGTGGAGCTGCCACATCTGTTAGTCATTTAGCTGGAGTAGGGGATCATACACACACACACACACACACACACACACACACACACACACACACACACACACACACACACACACACACACACACACACACACACACACACACACACACACACACACACACACGCTACTCCCTGCTGCAGTAGCAATTAAAAGATACAATTACAAGAGGGCCTCCCATTTATATGGCGCTCACATGGATTAAGCAATTTATAACCTACAAAGTGCCCCCGGGTTACGGAGTTCCTAACTTGCCCTTAAAGATTCTTCTAGCTATGTGTTTCCTTAACGCTGGGGTGTGTTAAATATGTAGTCAGCTCTAAGATTCATTCATGTACTTCACACCATTTGCTGTCCAACACACACTGGTGACATCAGGTCCACACCTGTGTGGCCTCAGCTGTTAGCCAGCGTCCCTAACCCTGCCGGCATCTCCCAGCTGCTCATGTAGCAGGTCCACCAGGAGAGGACGGAGCACCAAGGAACCGCAGAACGGCTCTGCTGGAGACGATGGAGAACACCAGCTCTCCCTTAAAGAGCCCTGATCACGCTGGCGTTGGGTCAGGTTCATCACATCATCACCTTTGTTTTGTCTTTGCTTCAGTGTCCATGTGTTTATGATCACGTGACTCTGTGACTAAGCTACTCTTTCAGTCATATTGTTATTTTAAGTGAGCATATTAAAGAGGCAAAATTACTCTCATGCATAACAATACAATACATACTGCAACGCTCTAAACACAGGCTTTTATTAGATATGTGAATACTAAAATATACAAAACAGTGATAGCCACCAGTCCAATGGCAACACTGGTTAACACAGATTCTCAGGATCACATCAGCCTTACATGTAAAAATGTGGCAACCTGTGTAAGGCCTTCTGTCCCCCCAGCGTGTAATCCTGAACCCTCACATGGGGGGGGGGGGGGCTGTCACAATATAGAATACTCCCAAATCATCTGGTCTGCCCTCCCCACAGTGGATTATCCCAATTCCAATTTATATGACATCTGCAATAGACTAATACTGTATAAACAAGTATGTTAAGTTAAAATCATAAAATCATATTTTACATGCTACCATTCTGTTGAGATCCTTCAAAATGTGGATTTCAAGCAATGGTTCCTATTCCAAACAACAGGAATTTGCATCATAACGAGGAAAATGACAGACGCTGCACAAATGAACACGCAGTATCACAATCAGTATAGACCCATCAGTACAGGCAGTCAGCCAGAGCATTAAACCAGTCTTTGCTAAAACATGTCAGGATTTCCTCTGCGATTCACAGATTCACACATGGAGCATCAGAATGGTTTAAGAAACTTCCTTGAGTCAGACCCTTACATCCAGGAAAGACCCAATAAAACATCTTAAGAAACCAATTAATGATTATCACCATAAAAGATTTTTTAAGAAAAACGCCTTTTTCTAAAAGGCCCAACAGTAAACGGAATACAAGTTTAAAGTGTATTTAAAGGTAAAAGGTGTGTTTGTAATCTCTTTATGTGAGGATGAAGGTTCAACCACAAAAGCAGCAGCAACAGTGACGGGTTCATCGTCTCCCCATAATTCACCACAGTCATATTAAATGGCTGCTTCTGACGGGCTTTCACAACCTAGTGAACTGAAACTATGTTAGCTACTGTCTGAAAGTTCATAGTGAGGATGAAGAGGAACACAGTGTGTTAGCAGTTCAGGCAAATGTCCGGAAAAGTGCTGCACGCATGTTGGGAACAAATTACCACGGTTTGTGAAGTAACACAAGCTAAAGGCCTTATAAAAAATATCAGAATGTCCTCAAAACACAAATCAAAACTACAGAATAAAAACAGCTACAAGTTTTCTGTCATTAGTCTCAGTATTTCAAAGTATTTAATCAATACTGTCCAATTATTTACGATACCTTCGGATTTCAAATTCATAGTGTTTAAAGTGGTGGATTCTCAGGATTCATTTGTTTCAAGCTCCAAGTCTCAGTCATCTTCATTTTCTAATTCTCAGGGGTCAAAGGCTGAGATTTCTGGACTAAACAGAATTACTCAATCTTTTCCTGGAGTCATCAGCTAACATCACAATATAATGAACAGATGTGTTTGCATTAATGAAAAAAGCCAAATCTGTATATTTCAGTTTAGTCAGTTGGTGTGTATCCTACATTGTGTCTTAAAGTCTCATCATGGACAGATTTCTACACATGGCAGTAAATGCCTGTATTGATATGAGTCTTTTAATTTCTTTAAAATCTCAGTCTACCCAGGCGTCCTGAAACCTTCTGCTCACACATCCTGTGTGTTCCAGTCTGGTGCCATTACTCTCCACACTACCATCTCTACAAAACAGAATGTATTAAAAATACCAATATTGTGTAAAATATCATATTTCTGTAAAATTTGTATTGTGAAAACCCTCACAATAAATGTATAAAAAATATATATATAGCTTTAGAGGCTACAAAGCTCCCATGATTACCTTTCTGGGTTTGGTCCAAACTCACAGTGCTTTGTGTGAGTGGAGGGTAAGTGCAAATATTTATTAATGGTCGAATTCCTCAAACACTCCTCAGGCTGGAGAGACGTGAAAGTCATGGACTTCTGAAAAGGCAATAAGTGAAGAAAGAAAGAGAGAAAACGCCTTGGTGCATCTCTGGAACGTTATGAGAAGAAAACAACCTGAAAACGAAGGTTTGGTCCTGGTGCAGAGCTCCCAAGTCACAGATCTACACTTCACACTTCACAGATGCCAAGTTGCTAATTGGGTTCCTGATCACTTAAGCGTCATTCATCAGAACACTTTCAACGCCAAAGCTCACACTGCCAGTCTCTGCAGTGACTGGAGTGAAGGTCCAGAGTGCCTTTCTAACGGTCTCTGAAAGCCCCTCTCCTTGCTCTGTCAGAAGCAGGTGTAGGAAGTCCCCCTGTCCACTAGGGGTCCTCTTCCATATCGTCCAGGTTGGGAGCCATAATGAAATGCTTTGGATAGAGCAGGTTCCTCTCGTCTGCATATTCCTCCCAGCGCGCATCATCACTTTCATGGGTGATATAACGTTCTCCTCTACGCGTCTCAAACTCCCGAAGATCCAGCCAAGTTTGATAGTCCTGCAAGAATGTGTTACGGTTTCAGTTTCACATATCCCAATAAAGATGCAAAATGATCAATGGACAAAAGCTGCAAATCTGTGTCACAGAAAACAAAAACACACAGAAACCTTTTCTGGAATTACTGTACAGACATTGCCAGCTGTTTCTCATCAATAGGTTGGCTCGTACCTGAAGCCAGGGGTGGCTGAGAGATTTGTCCACACTGTAACGTTTTCTCATCTTCACTTGTAACAGGTTGTTGATCAGGTCGATTGCTGGGGAAGAGAATGAAAATGTTTTTTCATTGCATATTTCTACATATCCAGCCTTACTGATGCAGGTTACTGCACACATCAAAATGCCATAGGAAACACTAGGGCTGTGACGGTAACAAATACTTAATTCGTCATAAATATTTTAGGCAAAATTATGGCCATAATATTGTTAATAATGACGTGAATAACATGAATTATAAATAGCTTATTTTTCCGTCTTCATGTTCCTTGCAAGACAAACCAACATGTTCACTTTATCTGGTTTAAGGGACGATCTAAACGAGGTGGCAATGTTGCCTGCTGTGCTGAATACACGCTCCGATGGAGTGCTCGTTGTGCAAACGCTCATATATTTTCTGGCAATGTTTGACAGAAGAGGGAATCCATTTAGATTTTTCCGCCACCAGGCAAGTGGATCCGAATGCGAATCGAGGGCTTCCTCCTGCAAATACGTCGCGAGTGCAGCGTCCGCACCGGGCCAAAAGCCGCGTATATCTACTGAACTGAATACATTTAACTGAACATAACTGAACTGATCAGTTTCTGAACAGTGCCTGTAGCATTTCATGTGCGACAGTTTTGGCTTTCAGCCGGTGTTGTGGCGAATTCCGACTCCCCTCGTTTATCCGCACAAATATGATACAGATTATATTGTCGATTTATGTTTCTATGCATAAATAAGAGCTAGACTTTAATTATCCATCACAGCAAACGGCACGGAATTATCGATGTCCAAAGAGACAGTGGCTCAAGAGTGTTAATTATTTTAAATAAAATACACATCAGCTATACCGAAGTTCACCTCTGACCACGACTTTGCAGTATTACAGCAGTATTATGTCTAAATATCTAGTTAGGACAAAACTAGAGTGCTCAATGAACTAAGTTATAATCACTGTAACTCCGGAATATCATCTGTAGTGTCTTTATGTGTGTGCAAACGAGGGGAGTCGGAATTTGGCACAACACATGTTGGTTTGAATAAATTTCTCCGTCGTGCCTGCTGTTGCATGTGCTAAATGAAAATGAGCACTTTCTTCTTTGATTTACAACTTTAACTACCACCTGATTCACTTTCTGCTCCGCCCTCTGACGGGTGAAGAAAAATCTACAGAAAAGCTGCAGCTCATTATAAACCGCATGGTTCAAATCGTGGGGTGAAAAAGTAGTGGCTTATACTCCGTAAAACACGGTAATCGCACACAAAAATCCAGCATACCCCCAACCCCATTTATTTAATGGACTGTTCCTTTCGTGTACACAGCGATCGCAAAGGAAATGTTTTTGCCATTTTATTTTCGCAATAGAAATTATTCATTTTATAGATAAATAAATAAATAAATAAACGGCGGTAATGAGCTCAACACCGCGGTAGGCATTACATAACCGCGGTGTTGCGGTAATGCGGTTATCGTCACAGCCCTAGAAAACACTTCTAACCACAGAACTGTGGTCTGAATTGTGCACGATTATACTTAAGTTTACATTGTCCTGACAAAATTGTTCCTGCAAAAAAGTTCTCCTTCTGCTTCAGGCAGAAATGGCAACCGTCTGGCTTACCTTCTCCAGAGACTACACCCTCTTTACCTTCTCCAGAGACTACACCCTTCTTACCTTCTCCAGAGACTACACCCTCTTTACCTTCTTCAGAGACTACACCCTCCTTACCTTCTCCAGAGACTACACCCTTCTTACCTTCTCCAGAGACTACACCCTTCTTACCTTCTCCAGAGACTACACCTTTCTTACATTCTCCAGAGACTACACCCTCTTTACCTTCTTCAGAGACTACACCCTTCTTACCTTCTCCAGAGACTACACCCTCTTTACCTTCTCCAGAGTCTACACCCTTCTTACCTTCTCCAGAAACTACACCCTCTTTACCTTCTCCAGAAACTACACCCTCTTTACCTTCTCCAGAGACTACACCCTCCTTACCTTCTCCAGAGACTACACCCTCCTTACCTTCTCCAGAAACTACACCCTTCTTACCTTCTCCAGAGACTACACCCTTCTTAACTTCTCCAGAGACTACACCCTTCTTAACTTCTCCAGAGACTACACCCTCTTTACCTTCTCCAGAGACTACACCCTCCTTACCTTCTCCAGAGACTACATC